>NW_024082284.1:0-203103 GCF_003009895.1 Hyaena hyaena
AGGTTTCCAATGGCTTCAGATCTTTTCTGTGTGATGTATGGGTGCGAGTGCAAGTACGGAGCTCCTTACTTCTCCGCCATCTTGCCCTCTCCCCTTTTTTACATTTTTTAACGTTTTTATTTATTATCGCAAGACAGTGAGAGACAGAGCATGAGCATGGGAGGGGCAGAGAGAGGGGAAGATACAGAATCTGAAGGAGGCTCCAGGCTATGAGCTGTCAACACAGAGCCCAATGCAGGACTTGAACTCACAAACTGCAAGATCATGACCTGAGGCTAAGTCAGATGCTTAACTGACTGAGCCACCCAGGCACCCCTGGAAGAAAGTATTCTTATTTTTACTCAACGAAACAGAGCAGTTCCCGTCTGTAGCACACTCCCCAGCCCTACCCCATCCTGTATGGTAACAGAATGAGGAAGCTGAGAAAAGTAACAAGAGGCTATGCTATTCTTGAAAAGCCACACATTTTTCTCTGGGAACATTCTAGAATGTAATTAAGAACAAAAAACTTAAAAACAATAATATACAGTAACCACATGACTATTGATCACTGTATAACAGAATCTTAAGAATCCAGAATAATAATCATTTCTTGTCCTTTGGACCAAGATCAAGTGCAGAATAAAATTAAATTATTCTTTCATTCACTGTAATTCATGTATTTTTTGTTTTGATTTTATCTTTTTTTTTTTTTTTTTAAATCTGTGGTATACCAGGCACTGTTCTGGGTGCTGGAGATATAAATAGAACAAAATGGATAAAGTTCCTACCTAACAAAATTTGTGATCAATTGGGAAAGACATAATATTTCAGATAGTATTGGCTGTATATCAAACCAATCAAAATGCAGTGGTTTAAGCACACACACACATACTCATACACACACACACACACTCATACGTACAACCGTGTACTTAGCACTCATACGTACAACCATGTACTTAGCCTACATCAACTTGGGTCAAGTCCAGCTGGTTGGAACTTCCCACGGGGAACTCATTCACCTCATCTCAGGTAGGTCTTTCACCTATCTGTAATGAGTTGGTGGACTGTGTGGAGCAACTAGTTTACTTTGGCCTTGACTTCCCAAATGAGAATCACTTCACTTGGTCTCTTATCCTCTGGGAGGCTAGCCTGCAATTATTTACATAAAGCTTTTGTGTAACTAAGATAATGTGTGTAAAAATAATCTAGAATCCACTATACCCAAGGAGTTTCCATCTTCAAGGACAGCATGTCAATGCTTGAGGGTAATATTATGATAGGAAAAGATAGGATTCAGTAGTCAGAGAGGGAAAAATTAGGAACTCAGGTCCTGGGTGGGGAAAAATACCCATTTTATTTTTTAATTTGTATTTATTTTTTTAATATTTAGTTATTTTTGAGACAGCACGAGTCGGAGAGGGGCAGAGAGAGAGGGAGAGACTGAGTCTGAAGCAGCTCCTTCCTCTGAGCTGTCAGCATGGAGCCTAATATGAGACTGGTCCAGGCAACCAGGACCTTATAAAATAAGGACCCTTGCCTATGGTCCTCAGCCATTCACTTTCTAATGTTCCCTCTCTGTAAAGAGAGCTTTCATACTATTCTTCCTTCCAGGTCTTAATACTCTAATAAACTGCCTACTGCTCATTTTGTGTCCACCTCTTCATTCTTTGAAGAGGTAAAGACAAGGAATCCTGGGTATTGAGGTAAAATATGCTGAAAAAGTATTAGCCCTTTGCTTGTGGATCATCTGTCAAGTCTACCCAAACCAAGACTCTAATAACAGTAGTTAGTAACTGAGAGTCTGGCTATTCATAGTATTATATAAAATCAGAATAGCTGATCATGCTGTAATGTTCTCTGGAATCCTTACACATCTGCCAAGGAAGGATCTCTGAAACCAGAATGAAACTGTGTAAGTTAGCTGGAATTTCAGAGGCCAAAAGCTGTGCATGTTTTCATCAGGTCTGCTTGTATTCAGCAAAATTACTTACCAATATTGGTTCACTGTTAATAATCTCAACATAATTATTTCTGACCCTGGATTCACTATTTTCCCATTTGTGACATAGAATATTGTTAGTTTTCGCACGCTATTTAGACTGTCACCAATGCTCAGTTGCTTGTTTACAAGCAGGAAACGTTTCTTTGGGGACTATAAAAAGCAGTGTTGTGTATTTGTGCCTGTGTATTTTTCTTCCAAATTAAATTTATTAGATTACATATGCTTGCATTTCATTATGAGATCATAAAATTCAATATACTCTATAAATAACAACGTGATGCAGTACCTAAATTACATTTACACTGTGCCAAAGACAACTACAAAGCAATGAAAAATTAAGCCCGTTATGATAACAGGTATTCATAGCAAAAAAAAAAAAAAAAGAAAGAAAGAAAAGACTTCTTTTGAATGTAGCACAAGTAAAATGTTTGCCTGTCAATGACAGTAAACTTAATAAGAATATGTAATTTAAAAGTATACTAAAATATGCATAAAATAAAGTAAACAATTCTAAAACTAAAATAACACTGAATTCCTCTCAATAAAGAGGATGTATTAAAATACTATAATTTCTAAAAACACTTACCTGTCTACCATTCATTGAGTTTTCTATATACTCGACACTATGTACAGTGGTTTACACAGAATATTTTAATCCCCACAACTAATTCATGATGTCGGTATTAGTCTTCTTATTTCATACTGAGGAAACAATAGCATACTCTGAAACCTCTGCCTTCCTGGAGAAGCAGTGTGCAAGTTTCTCATCAACTGAGCGTCTCCGAAACGGTCTTTCCACATATATCCCATGAATTAACTCCTACCTCTCTGTGTTTACTTTGTATAAAGTCCTGGGAATGACCTTCCTGTAAGGAGTTAAATCCTTTCTTTGTCTTAAATAATATTTTGTTCTTATCAGCCTCCCTATTTCTACTTTAGCTGTGAGGAGATCAAAACTTGTCTACATATTTCTGAACCTCAGTTAATTTCATTCAAATTCACATTGTTCACAGAAATCTGTTATACTCTTTTGCTCATAAGACTAGAATACAGTCTTTTCTAAGTGTGATTTTTTCTTTTTAAACATGAAATTAGAATTGTATTGCTCAGAATTTAGAAATTAAACCTTAGAAATTGAAATATATTTTAAGTATCGAGAAAAATTTAATTCTGCTTTTGGATTTGGTAATTTAGCTGGTTACTCAGTACTTGAGAAGTTTATAAATATTTGCAGGGCAGGGGACCAACTACTTAATGGCAATCTGTAATCTGCCACTTTATATGTAATTATGCCATTTTATATCTAAAATGATATAAAACTTTAAAAATATGACAATAAAAATATAACTTCTATATTTCAGTGATAGTTTTATGTGAGTGTGCATATGATTCATACCTGCTATCGAACGTAGAAAAGTAACTATTCTGAAAATTTTAACATTATCCATGTAAGAAAATTTAAACATTTCTTCAAAACTGTTTCATCTATCGGGACACCTGAGTGGGTCCTTCAGTTAAGCTACCAACTTTAGCTCAGGTCATGACCTCACAACTCATGAATTCGAGCCCTGCATGGGGACCTCTGTGCTGACATTTCAGAGCCTGCAGCTTGCTTTAGACCCTGTGTCTCCTTCTCTCCCCACCCCCCCGCTTGTGCTCTTGTGCACGCTCGCTCTCTCTCAGTAAATAAATTTAAAAAATTAAGAAAAAAATGTTTTATTTCTCAAGAAAAATCAGAGTAACTCAAACTACTTCAAGAAATAGAAGTTTTATTGTTTTTTTTAATTAAATCAAAGTCTGCTATTTAGAAAGTAGTTACAAAATGCATACAATGTATGCAAATCTATAGAATACAGTTAATGTAGAATTTTTAACATATAATTTAAGTAGAAGAGTTATACAAAACCAGAGTCTATATGCTTTAATTCATTATAACAAAGGATTAGAAAAAAAGGCTTATGTCTCTGATGATTTCAGAAAGTTTATCTGTCTGCCTACCTATGATTAGAAGTATTCTCTGTTTCCACTGGTGCTCAACATTGGTGATATAAGGATTTATTTACTCTTCCTGTCACATGTATGGTTTTGAAGAATGTGTAGAGAGATTTAGATTTGAGCATTCATCATTATCATATAGATGTTGAGGGCATTTTAAAAAATTTTTGATTTCTTAACACTATTATTTCTGTAGACAAAATTACAAGATATGTTCTAACACATTGTTTCTTTTAATAGCTAAGTTATGATTCAATTTATAAAGAATAATTTTTGGAAAGTACAAAGAATATTAGAATTCTAAACTTTCATGGCCATAAGATAAAAATATAAGTTTAATATCATTCTCCAGCAAAATCAGGTTCATAACCATAAAGTAAATCAGCATATAGTAATTAGTATCTGATGCAGTAAAGAAGTCTTTTAGAAAGTTGATTGATTATATTTCCAAAGCTAAAATATTTTGGAAAATATATATTTTTGAAATAAACAGAAGTAATACAATGTGACTGAAAGAAATATATTCTTCTCTAAAAAATACAGACTACATAATGTTTCAAAATTGAGAAAATAAAATAATAGATACCACAAAACATTGATATGATTTAAACTCTGATTGTTAAAGAGAAAAATCTACCATAGCAAAAGTTAGCCATCATTGTTACTATGTTCCAGACAATGTGATGAGAGAATATTTTATGTAGATTACTCCTTTGATTTCTTACAGCCACCATATTCTGCGAATTGATGGTGCATAGTTCTTAAAGCATAGGTTCAATAAGAGGTTTTAAGTTGTAGCTCATTTCTTGGGTCATTTGTATTATTTTTAGAAGTAATTTGTTATGATCTGACCTAGAACCCACTCTTTAGTTCTCTTCCAAACATTTTATAACCATCTAATTTCTGTGTCCAGTATTTCCTGCTTTGACTGCCTTCAGTTGTTTCTCTTTTCTGTGCTGAACCGGATTGGTATAATTGCTAAGCTATGTTTGGTTTTAGGATGACAAAAGAGAAACCAAGGACCAATTATGTGGTCCAACTGAGAGTTAGTAGTGACATGGATGGTCAGTCTGTCTTCTCAAAGATACTGAGAAATGATTTGAATTATGATGTATTTTGTTCTTGTGCTAAGTTTTTTGTGAGTTGAGTAAATGGGATTGGCTTGGGAAAAAAAATAAAACAAAAGGAATGAAAGTCGGCTAATTATAATAATGAGTCTAACTGCATTTTTTTTTTTTTTGATGCCTGATGGATTTCAAGCCTAAGCACTCCCCTCTCCATTTCTGCTCCAAATCTAGCAAGCTGATAAGGAAGCCCAGGTTCCTCCCCCATTTGGTGCCAGTGGGAAGTTTAATCCATGTAAGCCCCAGCCAGAGTGAGAGCCTCAACTAGAGCCCCATGCACTAACCACCATAAAAATATAAGCCATTTCATTTACCACCTTTCTTAACCCATTTTCAAATGAGCTGTAGAGCTAGTACTGCTCTCTCTAGAAAATCTTATATGGTAATAAATCTTGTCATACCTTCTTGATGCTCATGTAGGATCCTCAGTCTCAATGTGTGAACCATGTTTAAGGTAGGGCTCATGGGTGTCTTCCCTGGCTATGCTTCACTAATTGGTTCTGCTGCCTGTTGACCAGCTTCCACTTTCAACCATGTTGCTCTGGGCTTCACTGGCTGAGTCCTACTGAGCCTCCATTACAGACTTAACCTACCTGAGTCAGAAGTTTTGGTAATTGGTGAAAAGGGACAGGGGTATGAGAATGAGGCCCTTTTTAAAAGTGGCCTTTATTATAAGTCTTAAGTCAGACCTATTTTTGGGTCTCAGATTAAATTATATGTCTTACTTCTCTCATAAATTGTGAAATGTGCTTGTCTCAGGAAAAAACATTCTTACCCATGACAGTTGATAGTGCATCAAGTAGAATGCTCAGAGGGAAGACTGATACCCTGCAATGTATGGGCCTGCTGAGCAATTGCTCCTATGAAAAGCAGTTACCATGTGGTGTGTTGAAGTCCCAGTCTTTATTTAAAGCAGATGTCTCACTAGGCCCCTACCAAATGCTTATGCTACTGTTTCTGCTTATACTTCTCTTAAAATAAAAATCCTGATCTTCAGAGTCATAGGGGAAAACACACATGGTATACCCATTACGGAACAAACCTACCTCAAGCCTGGAGTCCTTTGGTGCAATAAAACAACCTCAGCCAAGAGAGAGATCCTTGACCTTGACACTACTCATGTGAGACCTTCAAGAGGAAGAAACATAAAAAATGGACAGAGTACTGAGGAAATCCCTGACTTATATCCAGAAATTTAAAAATGAGCAAAAAAGACAAGACAAATAACATATGCATGAAATGAAATAAATGAAAAACCTAGATACAGGACAGGGAAACACAGTATTGAAGAGAAATCCACAAATTAACTCAATAAGATTGAGATACTGAAAATCTCCAAAATTTACTTGAGAAATGTATATAATAAAAAAATAAAAGAGAATTGATTGGCCTTTGTACTTCAACATAAAATAGAATGATGCTAAATGTCATATAATTAAGATCAAGAATGTCTGACACTTATTTTTCAGTTTATTGCATATTGATAGAAAACTACGGTATGAACTTCAATTTTGGTTCTCAGATATAGCCCATGTCACCTCTCACAGTTTTTGGATATCTGAACCCAGCATTTTACTTGGGAAAACAACAACAACAAATGTGTTATATTCAGCTTGGCTATGGTTTTACATGTATGAGGTCATCTGTTCTTTCTTTTTAATTTTTTTAATGTTTATTTTATTTATTTTTGAGAGAGAGAGAGATAGACACAGAAAGAGGGGGAAGGACAGAGACAGAGGGAGACACAGAATCCAAACCAGGCTCTGAGCTGTCAGCACAGAGCCAGACACAGGACTTGAACCTATGAACAATGAGATCATGACCTGAGCTGAAGTTGGAAGCTTCACCAACTGAGCCACCCAGGTGCCCCAAGGTCATCTGTTCTTATGAGGGAGACTCATGCTGACAAGGCAGAGATCCATGAAGACTTCCAGAGTTTAACATCCATTCTGTTACCCAAAATAGACATTGTTAGAGGTGGCTTGTGTCATCATTTTGTAATAACATCTGTTGAGGAGTGGCTTAAAATCTAATGAAATATCAGAAATTAATGTGACTTAAGAAGCACTCTGAATAGGAAAGAGAGAAAAACAAAATTGCTGATGCTACTAATAACCTGTCAAGCAGCTGAATCATTCCTTATTTTCTTTCAATGGTCTCTAACATCAACTACAAAGATCTCTTGATGTGTCCGGCTGCTTCAAGCTGTTCCTATTTCCACAAAGCTGGCTGCTTAGAATCATTAACACAGTCATGTTAGATTATTAACTATGCCTGATTTCTAGTGATAGCTATGGTATTTATAGCTCATTACTTTTTTTCCAAAATTACCCTAGAGTAACATTATGATCCAGCCTAGGTAACAGTATCAGCATCCTCTCCTAGACTATTTATTTTTTATTATATTTTAAATTCTAGGATCTCTCTACCTCTTGATTCAAAGTGAGGTCCTTCATTCTAGAAGACTCTCTTTCCTCCATAGGGATTATAGCATTGAACAAAGTATTTTTCTTGCTAATATCTCAAAACAGAATGTAGGGTACTTGGCAAACATTCCTAATTTCTCATTTATTTTCATCTTCTCTAGCCTTTTTTTTTCTTAATCAGTATTCACTGTGGTCAAAAGTACAACTGTACAAACCAATTTCCAAGAAAGGCTTTGTCTCTCCTATAATCCCCCAAGGCTAATAAACATTCCAAATTATAAATGCTATTCAGCATTATAATCACATAGATATTCCAATGTAAAGCTTTTATTCATGGAAACTAAATGGTCAATAGTAGTGTTTAGTGAGGAACTGTACAGGGAAATAATTAGAATCTGGTAATTAGAAGTCACTGAATCTCTAATTTATTCATTCATCAAACTTTTTTGTTTTTTTGAGAAGTTACTATGTGCAAGATACTCTTCTAACTGCTAAGGATGCAACAGTGAGAGATAGAGAGAAAAAAAAAAAAAAAAAACCCTGATCACATAGACCTCGGTAATGCTGCTCTATTAAGTCAGTCCAAACTCTTAGAAGTTTAAAATGTTTATTTATAATACAAGTGAAATCTTTATTGCAGGTTGGCCAAGGCTCTGTTCTATCTGTAATCACTCTGTGGCCAAGGCCACTGGTAGAGCCACTGGTGTTTCTGCAAGTCACAGAGAGAACTATGAAGGACATCATTCCAGTGATCACATGCTCCAGAACAGAAATAATTCATAACATTATTATTCATACCTCATTAGCTAGGACCAGTCACATGATCACCACCGAACATCAAAGAGCCAGGAATTGCAATCCTCCCCTGTATCCAGGAGATTGAGAGCTGGGTAAGTTTTGTGAGTAACAAATTACTACTGCATGGGCACTGGCATACAATAAGAAAATAAATAGACAAAATATATAGATGATAGAGATATTATGGAATAAAATAAAACAGAAAAGTTGAATAGAAACTTTGGGTTCAGAGGTATAATTTTAAATAGTAAATCAGGGAACAAAGTTATGAGCTAGGTAGAGGGGTAGGATTGTGGGTTATGTGTGAGGAAGAGAATTCTCTGTAGAGGTCTTAGGTAAAGATCTGTGTTGTATGTCCTTGGAACCACAGGGAAGCTAGTGTCACAGGAGAGGAGTGAGCTGGGAGAGTATACAAAGAACTAATTGAAGATGGAACCACAAACCACATTGCTTGGAAGGTTTGAGTGGAAATGTAAAATGATCTTTCCTATATTAACAGTATCTTCCTGAGTGCTGTATCGCCAGCTGAGAATATGGTGGTAAAAACCAATGAGGAGGCATTCATCCAGGCAAAAAACACTATGGGGTTGAGCCCGGTTAGAATCATTAAAGCAAATGTGACAGCTGGATTCTAATTATATTTTGAAGATGGAACCAGGATAGTTTATTGATAAAAATTATCGGTAATTATCGATAATCCAGAGATTATCGGTAATCTCTGGAGAGAGAGAAAAGGAAGAAATCAAAGATCAGTGAAACTAAAGGGCTAGTACATCTTACAAGCCCTAACATTAAATATATATAGTTACTTGGCTCTCTGTTGTTACCTTCCCCACTGCTAGCACTCTTGCCCACGTAATCACCACCTTTCCACAACCATTACAACAGCCTCAACTGGTATAACTCTTTCCACTCTTCCACGGATAAGTCAGTTCTCCATGTAGTAGACAAAATGCTCTTTCTGAAGTATTTCCTATGACAGAGACTACATTTTAAAGTCTTTGCTTTGATTTCAAAGATTTCATTTGATTCAACATTTGGCAACCCCGTTACCTCATTTATAATCGATCTCCTCCTTTGTGTAGTCATCTCCAATCAACCAGCATTTTTGCTCTTTGAACATAACAAATACCCTTCAAGATTTCTCCCCTATTTTTTGTGTCTGAAACAGTCTTTCCCCCAAATACTTGCAAAGATCCTCACTCACCTTATTCAGGTGTCTTCTCCAAAGTCATCTCCTTGTATAAGCTGCCGCTGAACACTCCATCTATATTTTCCCCACGCCCACCTGCCCTACTTTTTCAATTTACTCCTCTTTATTTCCTTTGTGGCACTTATGGCTGATATCAGGAACTATCTTCATTTGAATATATTTATTTTTGTATTTCTTCCTCCCTACGAAATTTAAGAATTTATGAGGACACAGAATTTTCTGACTGGCCCATACCTCTATCCCCCGTGCCTGAAATAGTGTGTGTTGAACAGAGTGGGCATTCAAGATATATTGGTATTGAGGGGCACCTGGGTAGCTCAGTTATTTAAGCATCCGACTTCGGTTTAGGTCATGATCTCATGGCTTATGAGTTAGAGCCCCATGTCCAGCGTCTGTGCTGACAGCTCAGAGCCTTGAGCCTACTTCAGATTCTGTGTCTCCCTCTATCTGCCCCTTCCCCAGGTCACACTCTGTCTCTCTCTCTTTCAAAAATAAATAAACATTAAAAAAAATTTTTAAAGATATATTGGTGTTGAGTAAAGAATAAATAAATGCATAAAATACAGGTGGATAAAATTAGAGTCTTCTACAGGTGCTCCACTTTTTGAAGTTTAAGTAAGTTAAGCATAATATGGTATACTGCTAGAAACTAGAAATGTCATAATGTAGCCAGCACCATGAATGCAGAGGAGAAAGATTCAATTACTGATACTGTTAATATCTTGACAAAAGCAATTGAGTTTTGCTGACATTCTGAAACAATTTACAGAGCTCAAATATTGTTGTCTAGAAAGTAGAATAAGGGTAAAGATAACTCCATGGCATAAGGCTTAAAGAACATTTATTTTCTATACAGAAATGTGTACTTGGTCCAACTTGTTAATTTCTAGAAGTGGGAAGTAAAAATCCCTCCAGAACATAATCCTAGGAAGAAATTTAATGAACAAAATTTAAACCTGTAGGATTTACTAATTGCAGACAGTATCCGAAATAGAAGTTAAGTCAAGGAATGACACTTTTTGTTGACTCAGTTCTGTGCATTAAGTAGAATACTGAACATTATGGGCTGGTTTACCAAAAAGTCCCCCCAAGGGCTCTGACAGTTGCAGCCTTAGCCAGATGGTTAAAAATATGGAGTCTGAGTGATTTGATCCTTTTTCCTATGCTAAAGAGAGAATTCAATTTTTAAATGACTTTCTGAAGTATATCACATGCTGAGGAATGCTCTAAGTTTTAAAATGATCTTACATTTTAGGGGCGCCTGAGTGGCTCAGTTGGTTAAGCATCCGACTTCGGCTCAGGCCATGATCTCATAGTTTGTGGGTTCAAGCCCCATAATCAGCCTCTGTGCTAACAGCTTAGAACCTGGAGCCTGCTTTGGATTCTGTGTCTCCCTTTCTCTCTGCCTTTCCCTTGCTCACTCTCTGTCTCTCTGTCTCTCTCAAAACTAAACATTAAAAATAAAAAAATAAAATGATGTTACATTTTCCTAGGTGGATTCTAAATTCCAATAAATTAACTAAATGAAAAGTTATAAATTCTAGAGTAATCATGAGAACATTTTGGAAACAACTATGTCAATATTGATATGGGAAATAATTCCAGATGACAATGAAAAATGAATAACATAGTTGATAGAAAAAGCAAATTTGACATCCTGTGCTTTAAGAAGTTCAACATGGACCAGTGAGTACAAAAATCAGAGCTATGTAACATTTAAATTGCCTTAACATTTTTATAACATCAAGTATGATATTAAATTCAAACTAGAAAATTAAACTTGATTTACCTTTATTTTAGAGACAAGATCATAAGAAGTCAAGGTAAGAGCAAACAGTAGCAAGGAATGTATTTCCAGTTAGTGATTTAATGCACTTTATATACTATCAAGGATGACAGGGCTCAGATTGAACCTACCCTGTATATAAATGATTGTGCTTGATTCCTTCAATACTCAGGGTCCTGGGATTTGTAACCCAATAAAATGGGTTGAAAACATACTTAAAATTTTTTTAACATTTATTTATTATTGAGAGAGAGAGAGAGAGGAAGAGAAGGAGAGAGAGAGAAAGAGTGCACGAACAGGGAGGGACAAAAAGAGAAGGAGACACAGAATCTGAAGTGGACTCCAGACTCTGAGCAAGCTGTCAGTACCGAGCCAGAAGTGGGGCTCAAACCCACCAACCATGAGATCATGACTTGAGCCAAAGTTGGATGCTCAGCTGACTGAGCCACTCAGTTGCCCCAAAAACATGTTAGTAGAGAGGCTTAGGAGTCAAGAAGATATGAGAAGAGTGGTCGTTCTTTTCCCTCTGTCCAAATAGTAATTCATGGCCATAATGACCATGAACTAAATACATGGGAATGCTTAAGGTCTGAAGGTGTTATGTGTCCTGTATTTAATGATGTTATTATCTTAAGCTATCTGTGTCTATACCTATCTCTATATCTCTATCTATCTATGTATCTATGCCTCCATATGTTAGCTTGAGATATTTTATGTTCTCAGTTTCCAATTTCAGAGAGACAGAGATTAAATACCTTACTTGAGGACATTAATTTGGTAATTGCAATCTTGTTTGAATCCACGTTGGTCTGTTTCACATATCCATATGCTTTCTACTATATAACATAGCCTCTCAAAGAGTAGATTCATGTAAACTGAACAAGCATTTTGGAGATTCCTGCCTATAGATGCCTTTTTATTTCCTGGTTGTCATCCACAATCCACACTCAACCCCCTCCCCCATAAAACACACAAAAACATACAGGCCCAAAATATACTTATGAAATATATAATTGCAAGTCTGTATTAAATGCAAAGAGTTAAATGTTGAGAATGCTATAAATTGATTGTATTTCCTATGGACTTTCAAATACATATGTACATCTTTATATTTGTGCCATATTATTGATAAACAATTCTATTAAAAAAGTTAGTTCTAAGATCTATATTCAGTTGAACCCATGATTGATTGCATCTCGTTCAATAAGAACTGACAATATCTAAATACATTTGTGTTTCTTGCTTGTTGCTTGACATTGAAATTAGCTCGTATCACTTGGCATGTGTCTCCTTTCAAAATGAGGGCAGCATTTCAATTGCTATTTATTTGTGCCAAATCCTGGCTAAGCTATTTAATTCACGTGGACCTAAAGAAATTGTAGCTGTGGGCTTTGTTTGTTCTTGTTCCTGTAAATCACAGGACAGGACAGGTTTTAGGGCATGGTTTGAATCAGTCCCTCAGGTCTCCCTTAACAAATGGGTGTCACTCACAAACGCTGGCGATGATGACTTTCTGATTTCAATTGCACTTTTAGAGGGCTAGTAAAGTGACCTATGGCCTTTCTTGCAGTTGGTCCCAGGAAGATGGGAAATCGTAATTATAGTGTAATAAAGCACACGAGGACTCTATTTAAATGGCAGAATTTGCATTTAAATGGAAATTTCAAAATGAAAACATGTAAAAGCTTGATAGGTACAATATTTAGTATACAGCTCATGCCAGCAGTTAGGAGCACGCTTTAATCACATGTCATGGGTGGATGTGCAGAGGTAAGCTTTTGTGCATGCCCAAAGGGCAGGGGCAGAGGATTTAGGTGGGACTGAAAAGGAAAAGGTTAAATTAACCAGAGATAGGACACATTTTATCAAACTGAATTCATAAGCATACGTTAGTTTTTTAAGACTAGGGATTGAATTCTTTGGGGCCACTCCAAGGCTATGACCTGTAGCTAATGAAAATGACTAATTGATTAACACTTAGGGAATGTAATGGAATTTAACACTGAACTGCTCACAGTCATTCTACATTAATCCATTCATTGAAAGTGTTTATTTATATCTTGGACAGGAAATTAAGGTATACTTAAGTTTAAATATATGTGATAATTAGAAGGTATTTTTAGATTGACATGAAAATCTATTAAAGCAATTTCTGTTTTTTAAATAAAGGAGATGTGAGCGTACCTTTGCATACCTTTGTTATAAAAAGGCAAATGAACTCACTTCAGTGTAATGCAGCAAATAATGTAATGAAGGAGAAATGATGTTTAAAAATAATGTTAATTTGAGTGTTCCCTCTTTTGCTTAGGTAGCGATTTTATTGAATAGCTCAACCAGTATTGCCTATATAAAAAGTATTATTAGAAGTATGTTTTTGAAGATTTCCAACTTACAAAAAGTTCTATCAGAATGATGGTTACTACCCAATTATTTCATAAATAGCTATAGATCAACTTTCTAATCACAAGACAAGGTAAAAATGTATACCACTGTGTTTCAAATCTTGTTATACTAAAATCTTATCTTTTGGAAGTTGAATAAAATACACCAGGTAGCTTGTTTTGTAAGTTTTACATTTGGAAAGGCAAACATCAGTTATCTATTAAGAAACAAATGTTTGAGATCATCTATCTAAAAAGATTTCCTAACATATATTTTCTGCAGAAAACAGTTATATCAGTATAGTAACTAATACATATGAGAGCGTTTCCTGCCCTTTCCTCCTCTGCTCTTTGTATTTAGTAATGAAAACACAACGTTAGTGTTATCACAGGCTGATTTATTTTTTGTCTTTTCTCTCCCATACCTGTTTCCAGTATATCGAATTCTTAGGAAGAAAAGAGAGCAAACATACAGATGAATTTCTGCTGTCTAAATGTGATTGTGGACTCATAACTTTACTGATTACAAAAGTTATAAAATTTTTAAAAGGCCATACTTGTGAGCTAGTAGATTTATCAGATTTAGAGTGCATCTAATTATAGAATAAAATCTTATAAATATAACAGTATCCACATCAGTGGTAACAAAAATTCTCATGGGCCTTAGTTTGATTTAATATTTCTCAGACAATTTCAATTTTCTTTATGAAGAATAAGCATGATTTTTCATAGGATTTGAACTTCACTATGAAAAAGCTGTAGGGGTTATTGAATACCTGAAGGTATGGCTCCCAAGCTTCAGTGACCTTCAGTGATGTTGAGCATGTTCCCTTCTGTCTACAATTATGTCTCCTAATTTTCATGTCACTTATTAAATTGGGCTTCGTATGGTATTCTGGTTCTAATGATGATGGAAGTTAATGAAAAATAGAGAGGGGGGCTCTGAAACCTCCATTCATGTATTTATTCATTCAGCATTTATTAAGTGAACACTTACATACTCCAGGTGCTATTTTAGTTATTGGACATACAGTAGTATCTAAAATTACAAAGACCTTGTACTCATAAAATGTGTATAACATAATGCTAAGAAACAAAAGCAAGTCAACATATGTTGAGACACAAAAAGATGATGATACAATGTGAGAGAAGTGCTATTTCATATAAGATTGTGGGGCACCTGAATAAATGTGAAGAGTTAACTGTGCTAGAGGCCTCGCGGGCAACATTTGTGTGGATGGTACTGTGTCCAGAGTATAGACTGCTTTACTTGATATTTTAGGCAGTCCCACTCCCAGGCAGAGCAAAATTTACTTTGAGTAGAATCTTTTATTTTTTTTGCATCTCTCATCCATATTGTGTCTGGCTACTTTAGTTTCCTTTGAGTTATACTCAGGTATCTTCACCCAGTAATTGCAAAAATATCCATCTGTGTTTTGTCCACTTGCCTGAAAGTTCTGGTGGTGAGAATGGAGAATAATGAATTAGTTTTTCCCAGATAAACTGACCTTAATAAGTTAGCTGGCAAATGTGTCATCACTCTCAAGGAATATAATTATATTAACCAATTAAATAATCAAAGATACATCTTTGGAGACCGATAGTCTCTGTAAAGTGTGGCAACTTTAATGAGCTACCTAGATTTCATTCCCTTTCACATTTCTACTTTGTTACCCACTGCCTGAAACACTTGCCTTGATATGCACCCCCTATTATACATATTATAATCAGTTTCCTAAATTTCTAAGTCCTATCCCTGATTACTAGTTTGGCAGATGGTGTTATGTACACCATTGCTTTATCACACTTATTTACCCTCTATCTACCTGGAAGTCTGAAAATTTATTGAGATTTTTTTAATTTAATAAATGTTGATGATGTGCAAACTATACAGCAGGCTCTGTACTTGCCTCAGTGATGAAATATTCCATTCACCTTCTGCAGCAGGAATGATCTTGCTATTGTTCTTCACTGAATCTGACAAGGAAAATTCCTTATCCATTAAATATCCAAACATTTAAATATACATAATTTTGAGCACCTACTATAGGAGTCACCTTTCCAATATCTGAGGATATAAGGGTGAAGATGTTAATTTATTTTTTCATCCATTTGTTTGTGGTCCAGATCTTAATGAGCCATTTGTATCATAGTGAGTTTGACTTTTACTTGGTAAATTGTGGGGACTCACTGAAGGTTGTTTGGCAGTGGTGGGAAATAATTTTTTGCTTTGCAATTTAGAAAAATAAAATGAAGTGCCGAATAAATTAGAATTAGAGAATATTGAGCCAGGGAAAGTAGTTAGTATGCCATGGCAATGACACAGGAAGAGATGAGGATGCTGTGAGTTAAGATGATGGCATTTGGGCAAAGGAGAAGTGAGAGTATTTGCAAGATACTAAAATAAATAATAAGTGTGGTCTTATTTCTTTCTTTGGATTTTCTAAGTTTAAACATAATTCTTTCCATCTGCTTTCATGCAGATTTATATTAAGAACAGAAATGAACTCCTCCAATTGAGAATATTAATTGGTTCTCTCATTGTTACGTGGAATCTAATAGCATGAAATAAAGACAAGCAATTAGTGAAAAGGTTTATCATCAAACTATTTATGGTGGCTATCTTAGGTACATTGTTTTCAAGTTTTCATATTGTTTTCAAGTTTTCAAGAGCTGTTCAAAGTTTCATTAATAACTTTTATCCACATAATCAGGTAAATATGGTTTTTTCTGTTGTGGATAAAAATGATCACTTCTTTGATGAGGCCTTGATTCACTCCACCAGACAAGATTAGTCATGCTGATATATTTTCCAATAACATCTTATATAACCCTATATCAACATTTTTGTACTTTATTGAATAAATTGCCTAATATCCTTCTTTTTCACTGAAAGTAAGATATGTGAATTTAAAAACTGTTCAAGATATTCTTGACTCTCCAATACCTACTATGTTCCTGGCAAAGTAGATTCTCAAAAGATATTTTTGGAATAAATGGAGGAATACAAAGGAAATTATATTGTACATTTAGTTTTCTCCATACTATTAAAGCTTTTATGAAAAGCAAACATACTTTTTGAATGAAATTTAATTATTTAAGATCAATGAAGATAGTGCTGTGAGTATATGTGAGAAATATGCATTGGGTTATCTGTTAACTATTTAGTAATAAAAATCTCCTGTGGAGTCTGAAATTATTAGGATTTTCATGTAACTTAGCTTATTCTCCTAGAATTATGAACTGAAATCAGGATATTATGACAACTTGGAGCAAATATTAATAAAATGAAATAAGATTGGATTTTGACATAACGTGTATATTCTTTTTCCAGGTTAATATCAAACCCTTCACTATGGCTCTTTATATTATGGGCATTATACAGGTGGTATTGTGGGATAGGTATACATTAGAAGAAAGTCTTAGATAAGAGAAAGGAAATACTGAAAGCATATTTTCCACAGACTCAAACTCAATCATTTTTAGGGGGAAAATTTAATTTCACAGCATAAGGAACACTCGTAGTGAAGTTCTTAATATTTAAAAAAATTTTTTTAATTGAGGGAAAAAAGGCATGCTCATTAAAATGAAATTAATGTTAAAATGTAATTTGGGTCCTTCTCTTGCTTTTATATCAGTAATATAAAATATGTATATAGTAACATCCATTTGTCATACAAATCTGTTAGTTGTTTAAGAATTGATTATTTAAATATTCCTGATTTTGAATTATTTTAAAATGAGATTTCAATGATATTTTCAACCATTTACACAGAAATGGTAGCCATATACAGTTGTACTTCTTAATAAACAATATTTCCAATTTTACATTTCTACATGATTGCGTAGTTAAAGGCATAGAAAAGGCCAAGGATTATTTATTTCAGAATTAAAAAAAAAATCTTCCATCTTAACTCTGTACTCCATTTTATCAATGACTAATGATTTTCGTTTCATAAATCACTGATTTTGTTCAAACCACAATTGTGTTTATTGACTGGTATATTTATTATTTGCTAAGTTACCATATTTGTTCTTATTTGTATTATGCTAAAATCTACCTTGATTTTGTTGGCCACTGGTAGTTTCCTTGTACCTATGGACTGATCAATATTCACTTGAGTATTCTAGGAGTGTTACTATATTTTTAATAGACTGAAGTATAATATTTTATCTAAATTTGAAAATAAAGTACTATTTTTATGCCTACACTAGTCCCGAAAACTAAACTCAAAATGGAATATTGGGAATTGTTGCAATCAATATGGAGTAGTTGACATATGATTCTTACTTCTAGAAACAACTGAAAAAGAAACCAGAAACCCCTAGTGGTTCCCAAGACATTGGAATCAGGCAGTAAAGGACAATGATACCTGGAATATGGAAACAAATAAGGTGAGCTGACAATTGTGACAGTCAATTATTTTAAAACTATGTTGTAGAGGGAAAACTAGATGTAGTCTGAGAGTCTCCTTCACAGTAAGACATGAAGCTAAGAGTTTAGAGAAAACAGTGAAAACACAATTAGCAGGCCCCAGTATCTGAGAAGAGAGGATTGCTCAGATAACTTTGAAAATCCTCAAAGGATATATTTTGCATAATTACTGAGTAGCAATTAGCCCATGGACGTGAGGGAAACCATCCAGGACTGGGTAGTAAACCCCCTATGAGGATTAGTGGGAACAATATCTGAAGCTCACATAGGTTGGGAATATTTCCTGTTCCTATTAGACAAAGGCTAAATTCTTAAAATCTATAGAGAAACACGTATCATAATCAGAAGAATCTTGCCCAGTAGTTGAGCAATTAGACGTAGAATAAATCTTGCTTTTGATCCAATTAACAACAACAACAAAAACAAAGTAAAAAAGTTAACAAAAGGAACAAACTGTTTATACATAAATTAAATGGCTCCTATCAAAAAGCTGAAGAGTTTTTTTATGAATACAGAAATGTCTGACAGGCAACAAGGTAAATTTTGCAATGCTTGACATCTAATTAAAAATGGCCATGGGGCGCCTGGGTGGCTTAGTCGGTTAAGCGTCCGACTTTCGCTTAGGTCATGATATCACGGTTCGTGGGTTCGAGCCCCACAACGGGCTCTGTGCTGACTGCCAGCTCAGAGCCTGGAGCCTATATCAGAGTCTGTATCTCCCTCTCTCTCTGACCCTCCCCTGCTCACGCTGTCTCTCTCTCTCTCTCCTAGAAATTAAAAAAAAAAAAAAAAATGGCCAAACATGTGAAGAAGCTAAAATATACAACCTATTATGAGAATAAAATCAATTAATCAAATTGACACACATGATGATTATGATAGAATAAGCATAAAAGAAGATTAAAAACAGATATAACTGATCCTTGAACAATGCCAGGGTTACGGGTATCTATCTACCATGCAGTCAAAAATCTGTGTAACTTTAGATTCCCCCCAGACTCTACTAATTGTCTGCTGTTGACTACAAGTCTTTATAATAGTATAAGCAGTCAATTAACACAAACATTGAATGTTACATGTATTACATACTGTAGTTTTACAATAAAATAAGCTAGAGAAAAGAAAATGTTATGTTATTAAGAAAATCATAAGGAAGAGAAAATACATCTATAATACTGTATTGTATTTATGAAAAAAGTCTATGATTAAGTGGACCTGTCCACTTCAAACCCATGTTGTTCAAAGGTCTGTACAATTGTTTCTTAAGGTTCACAAAGGTAGAGGAAAAATAAAGCATGTAAATTAGAGATATGAAAACTATAAAAAAGACCTAAATCAAACTTCTAAACATGAAAACTACAATAACTGAGATAAAACTACACTAGATAGGATTAATAACTATATAGTTACTACAGCAGAAAAGATTAGTGAACATAAGAGAAGGTAATCAAAATGATGAAAAATAAAAGATACTAAAAAAATGACTAAAAAATGAACAAATAAACATGAAAACTACAGAGCATAGCTGAGATGTGGGACACATATATTAGTAGCTTCATATGTATGCAAAATTTCCACGTTTGAAGAAATAAGAGCCAAAAATCTTCCAGAGTTGAAGATAATTACAAAACAAGCAAATTAAAGAACACTAATTACAAACACTAATATTAAGAAACAAGAAGAAAACTCCATCAAATTGCAGAAAATCTGTGATAAAGAGAAAAATCCTAAGGCAACCTTGGGGGTGGGGGTGTCACATACTAATGAAAGAATACAAGAATGACAGCAGACTTCTTGAAAATAGTGCAAGCCAAAAGACAGTGAGGAATATCTTTATACTATAGAAAGGAGTGAAAACAAAGCAAAACAAAACAAAGCAAAACAACTATCAGTGTACATTCTAAGCCTAGAGAGAATACCTTTCAAAAATGAGAGGGAAATACAGACTATTTAAGACCTACAAACACAGAAAGAATTGAAAAGATCCATCCAGGGGCGCCCGGATGGCTTAGTCGGTTAAGCGTCCGACTTTCGCTTAGGTCATGATCTCGCGGTTCATGGGTTCGAGCCCCGCGTCGGGCTCTGTGCTGACTGCCAGCTCAGAGCCTGGAGCCTGTTTCAGGCTGTGACTCCCTTTCTCTCTAACCCTCCCCTGCTCACGCTGTCTCTCTCTCTCTCTCCTAGAAATAAATAAAACATTAAAAAATTAAAAAAAAAAAGAAAAGAAAAGATCCATCCATCACCAGCAGACATGCACTTCAAGCAAAATAGTCTTTCAAAGAGAAGGAAAATGATACTAAATGGAAATCTGGATTTATACAAAGAAAAGAAGAGAAGCAGCAATAGTGACTATGTAGGTATATTTTTAAAAGGCATTAAAAATTAAATTATCTTTAAAAGTTAATGTATTTAAAGTAAACGTCACAACAATGCATTGTGAGTCTTCTGTCAAGGTCAGAGAGTAAGTAGTCTTTGAGGAACACTTTTGGTCTCTGTTGCATATTTTTCCTTTATCTTGTTTAAAACCTTTTTATTAAGTGTTTATTTTGATTCCTCTTAATTAATATACAGTGTTATATTAGTTTCAGGTATACAGTATAGCAATTCAACACTTCCATGCATCACCCTGTGCTCATCCCAAGTGCATTCCTTAATCCTCTTCATCTATTTAAAGCTTTTTAAAAGGTGAGAAACAGTTTTTTGTTTCTTTGTTTTTTTCTAAGACTATTAAAATAGGCTATGTGTAGAATTTGGCAGAAAAAGAAAATCTACAAAGAGCAGATGGGACAGATAGAAAACAAACAGCGAGATAATGTATGTAAGATAAATTATAATAATTTAAATGGCCTAAACACAATAATTAAAAGACAGGGATTGCCAGATGGGATTAAAAGTACAAGGCACAATGTTATCTCATGTTGCCTGTAAGATGCTTTATATACACAGACACAAATAGATTAAAATAACAGAAAAAGACATACCATGCTAACACTAATCAAATGAAAACTGAAATAGTTAATTGATTCTAGAGAAAAGACTATTACACATGATGAAGAGGATCATTTCATAACAATAATGGAGTCAGTTCATCAATAAGACCTAATAATCATAAGCATGTATGCACCTAATATTAGAGTTTCAATATACATGTACCCAAATTTGATAAAACTATAAGGAAAAATAGATAAAATCACAATTTTAGTTCAGAACAAGCAGGTAATTTTAGTGAGATGTCCAGAATACCATGTGAGTTCAAAACTATTTTGTGATTAGAAAATGAGTAGTGCGGGGCGCCTGGGTGGCTTAGTCAGTTAAGCGTCCGACTTTCGCTTAGGTCATGATCTCGCAGTTCGTGGGTTCGAGCCCCGCGTCGGGCTCTGTGCTGACTGCCAGCTCAGAGCCTGGAGCCTGTTTCAGTCTGTGACTCCCTCTCTCTCTGACCCTCCCCTGCTCACGCTGTCTCTCTCTCTCCTAGAAGTAAATAAAAATATTTAAAAAAAAAAAAGAAAAAGAAAAGAAAATGAGTAGTGCAACTATAGTAGTTTCTGAAGGCTACCATAACAAAGTGCCACAAATAGATAGCTTTAAGCCACAGAAATTCGTTGCCTCATGCTTCTGAAGGCCAGAAGTCTAAAGCCATTGTGTTGTCACTGCCATGTTACCTCTGAAGCCTCTGAGGGAGAATCTTTTTTTGTCCTATTCTAGCTTCTGCTGGTGTTCATCAATTCTTGGCATTCTTTGTTGCAGCTGCATCATTATGATCTCTGCCTCTGTCATCACATGACATTTCCCCTGTCTGTCTGCCTCTCCATTTCTTATAAGCATACTAGTCATACAGGAAGAGGGGTTCACCCTACTCAAGTATGACCTCATATTAATTAATTACCTCTTCAATGACTAGTTCTAAAGAAGGTCATGTTCTGGGGTACTGGAGGTTAGGACCTTAACATATCTTTTGGGGGGATATTGTTGATCCTATAACAGCAAAAATTAAATTATCCTTATTTTTAAAATTTTAATTAATTTTTTGATGTTAATTTATTTTTGAGAGAGAGAGAACAGAGCATGAGCAAACATGGGGCAGAGAGAGAAGGCATCACAGAATCCAAAGCAGGCTTCAGGCTTTGAACTGTAAGCACAGATCTGGACGTGGGGCTCAAACTCATGAACCATGAGATCATGACCTGAGCTGAAGTCAGATGCTCAGCTGACTGAGCCACCCAGGTGCCCCTAAGTTATCTTTGATGTAGGGTACACATTTAGGATAAAACGAATTTCAACTGCATAAATAATTTGTTAAATATGATAGAAAATGAGAAGAACTAAAAGCAACTCCAAGCTTAAAGTCTGAGTCACTAGGTAACTGTAGAGCCACTAGCCAAAAGAAGGAATAAGATAGATAATGTATTCTGATCTGAATTTGAGACAATAGTGGGCCATTACTTTTACTGTTGACTGATTTTCCTTCTGCATGAAAAGAAAGAGGAGAGAAAGAAATTGGCTTAAAATCTTTTAAGGTCGTTCATGTCTTCAGCTTCCTTTCTTAAGGGCAGCAAAGCCCCAGTCTTTTCTACATGAAGTCACTCTGCCACACCGTTTACTGGATATCATAATGGGTCAGGGACATTCTAGCCCTTTGCATAGATGTGACAGATGAAGTTATAGGATGGTATACAATGCACAGGAGAATAATGTGTTAAAATGTAAAGTACTACGTTCATAACCTTGGTGGATGCTGCATATACTTAAGGCTCCAGGGGAGGAAACATGTGTTGTGCAATGAAAAAGAGTAACTATTGTCACAGGAGGAGAGACTGACTTGAATAGTGACATGGACATCGACATTGGGAATATAGATTATCAAGATGAGCTTTTGCCTTGACAAATCTTAGAGATAGGTAAAAGATGAAAACAAAAGATGAGCAAACAATAAAACTTGAAAAGTTTTCATTTGATTTTTCCAAAAATAAAGGTCAGGAAGAAAGTAATTTCAATAAATTGTTAAGATTGAAAACAAGATTATTAGGAGATAAAGAGAAAAATTAGACCTTGAGCTTAATATTAAATCATTTTGTAGTCAAAGGAGACTATGTTAGCATGGAGTACAAGCAATGGGAGGTGTTGTTTTGCTTCCAATAAGGGAACAGTCCTTACAAAATAGATCAGGTGAGAACATAGGACCTATATGAATAATAAGGCTGACAATATAAGCGAGAGAAGAGATCCCATACTGGATGATTGGATAGTTGCAAAAATCGTATATCCCTGGCCCATTCTGTCAGCTTTTCCTTCTGTCATGAATCCTTTCCACTTCCTCCATTGCAATTTACCCAGTCATTTATTCAGTGATGGAGATGCAAATATCCTATAAGCCCAGTGTGCTTTGGTATTCTGTAATCATGCAGTAATACAGTATTATCAGATTCAAATGGTTAACATAATTGTAAGAAATAGTATCAACGTTGGAAAGGTCCCAAAAATCTTGCCTTTTAGTTTCTAATCTATTTTTATCCTTTTAGAATTGATACATATTATCCATTATTAAAAATAAGTTTTATTAACTTGATCAGTCTTTTTTTCTAATTTTTGGTGATCTATACTTAATTATAGATTAAATATAATTATAGCTACCATTTAATGAGTGTTTACTGTTTTTTTAATTTAATTTTTTTAAATATACATCTAAGTTAGTTAGCATGTAGTGCAATAATGATTTCAGGAGTAGATTCCAATGATTTATCCACTATGTATAACACCCAGTACTCATCCCAAGAAGTGTCCTTCTTACTGCCCCTTACCCATTTAGCCCATCCCCCACCCAAAACCCCTCCAGCAACTCTCAGTTTGTTCTCTGTATTTAAGAGTCTCTTATGTATTGTCCCCCTCCTTGTTTTTATATTATCTTTGCTTCCCTTTCCTTATGTTCATTTGTTTTGTATCTTAAATTCCTCATATGAGTGAAGTCATTTGATATTAGTTTTTCTCTGACTGGCTAATTTCGCTTAGCGTAATACTCTCTAGTTCCATCCACATAGTTGCAAATGGCAAGATTTCATTCTTTTTTGATTGCTGAGTAGTACTCCATTGTATATATACACCACATCTTCTTTATTCATCCATCGATGGACATGTGGGCTCTTTCCATACTTTGGCTATTGTTGATATCACTGCTATAAACATTGGAGTGCATGTGTTGTAGCCACTCGAGCTGAGATCAGTGAACACAATACAGGAACACAAATTGGCATCACACACTTCTTTATTCAGTGCTGGGCATGCTTGGGGAGCAGCCAAATAAAGCAGCCCCAAATAGCAGCAGGGGAGATCTTATATTCTTGAGCTTATCAGGCTTGACTAAGTTCCCAGGCATCCGCATGACTAGGACCTGTTTCTCTAAGATATAAATATCGCGTTTGTGGTGAGTAGGCTACAGAGGCAGACAGCACAGTTATTGTGCGAACCTCTGGCTTCCTGCTAACTTTCTGGTGCAGTTCTTGAGAAACTTATCTTGCAAGGATGAGGCTAACTTGCTGTGCACACAGTGTTCTAATCTTCTAGTTTCTTATGTACAAAGGGTATATTGGCCAAGGGTTATAAACATGGGAGGGGGCTTTAACACATGTGCCTCTTTGAAACAGCACATCTGTGTCCCTTGGATAAATACCTAGCAGTGCAATTGCTGGGCCATAGGGTGGTTCTATTTTTAATTTTTTGAGGAACTTCCATGCTGTTTTCTAGAGTGACTGCACCAGTTTGCATTCCACCAGCAGTACAAAAGAGATCCTCTTTCTCTGCATCCTTGCCAACATCTGTTGGTTCCTGCGTTAATTTTAGCTATTCTGACTAGTGTGGTGTTTACTATTTCTAGGCAAATACTGACTCATGTAGTCATCACAGTGACTATGCTAGCTAGGCTTATTCCCATTCCCCATATTTGAGGAAACTGGTGTGTGGAAAAGTTAGCTTGTTATTCTAAGGCTCTTTGTTTGTTTGTTTGTTTGTTTGTTTGTTTTTGTTTAAAAGGAGGTTTGGTATAGGAGCTAAGCAGTCTGGTTTCTAGAATCTTCACTCAGATTTGCTATAGTATGCTGCCCAACAGTAGGACTCAATTTATATATCGTTGGTTTACACGTTTCCAAGAGAGAGTTCTGGAGTAGTACTTCCTCCTCTTTATTGTCTATGAATTTGCAACATAGAGAATTTACAAGACCGTAATGTGAATGAACTAAATATAAAGTGTGTGAGAGAGAGTGTATTTTTGTGCCTCTTCACCCCTCCAGTAAACCTCAAGTTCAGGCATTAATTCCAGAAATAAAAATTGCATCACACTTTAATATTCTCAGGTAACTGACCCATGAACTATCTGAAATAGTCAAGATATTACAAGAGAGACTTATAAAGGACATGCCAGCCAATTCCTGACATATATAATGTTAGGGACCTTAGTACAACTATGTCTCAGCAGTAACTGAAAGGTTAATGGAATTGGGATTTGTGTAGACATGACTGATTTTCATCCTGCAGGAAGGAAAGGAGGGGGAAAGAAGCTGATTTGGACAAAGACCTTTAAGGTCATTCACATCTGCATCTTCCTTTCTTAAGGGCGGCAAAGCACCAATCTCGTCTGCACTAAATCACTCTAATCTCTTAGAGGAATCCATAGCTTGTCAGAGAAAACATTGTTCATCCAAGAATAAGCTAAGAAACTAGATAAAATAGTCACTGAGAAGAGCAAAAACCAACACTGTGAATCAAACAAGTCTGAGTGGCGTTTCTGTTGTTAAGTCAGTGTCTTCCTGGTGGAAAACTATAGAAGGATGATTTTTAGAGTACACTTGTGTAATCATGCCCATATAAAATGTAGTTAAAACTTTGTTGTAAAGAGGGTCAAGATGACATTCTAAATCAGTTTGCTACTAAGAAAAGTTATTTCTTTATCCCTTATACAGAAGCGGTGTTTTTAAGCTTTGCTTTAAGAGATCTTTGTTCTATTTTTGGGCTCTTTGTTGAAGTGTAGCTCTTCCCTTGTGGTTTGGCATGTCCTTTTATGTGACAATATGACCTCAGAGCTAATCAAGCCAGATTTCAAACCATTCATTCAACATTTTAAAAAACAGACAGAAGTAGCAACAACAACAACAAACTGTTTTAGGATTACATTCATATAAAGTGTAGGGAATTATTTTAATATCTTCTCCTACTTCAGAATTTAATGGGTGATTTTATTGTCTTTAAAACTTGAAGATTAAATGTGCAAAGGAAGAAAAAGTTTAAAAATCAGTAATATGGTGTTCCATTTTTGTACTGGCATGATATTCAAGGTCCTTTTATTTACAACATTGTAAAGTCTTATAAGTGTTCCTTCCATTTTATCACTAGTCAACTTTGTTAATTTATCACTGTGTGCATATAAAATCTCACCTCTTAGGAACAGTTTTGCTAAAAGTAATCTCTATACTTATATCACTAAAATATATTACCTAGGATGAACGAGTATAATTTCTTTACAGACTGAAATAAAATAAGTGGATATTGATATTGAGTGCCATCTTGATTGCAGTGTCTTTTGCCAAAGATATTTAAGATAATAAAATAAACCAGAACTGTAGGCCTGCAATTATGTCCTGAATTTTGACTTACTGTCTTCATCTGAGATCTTCTCCTTACCTTTCTGTCAAGAATGAAAAATAGAGACAGAAAATATCGATTCTTTACTCCTGTTGCAGTTAATATTTGCTCTGCTAAGAAGACCATATTTATTTAATACGTTCATACTACAAAAGGAAAAAGCAGAAAACTAAATGTATACCATTGACATGAATTTTAATGCAGTCTGGATCTATAAAGCCAGATACAGCTCAACTAGTGAGCATGAGATAAAGGCATGTGAGATGGCAGAGACTTTGGAGCTCACGTAGCCCAACCCCTTAGTTAAAGCCAAAGAAACTGAAATACACACAAGTGAGGTACCTGACCAGTGTTGTAAACCAGTGTTTGCAAAGGGCCGGACACTGTTACAAATGTTTTGAGCCATACAGTTTCTGTTGCAACTATGCAAGTCTGCTGTTGTAGCACAGAAGCAGATATGGAGATTATAAAAACAAAGAGAGTAGATTTTTCCAATAAAACTTTATAGCTAGTGAACCAGATTTGGCCCACGGGCCATATTGTCTGTTCCAAACTATTATTCTATTAAACTGTTAAAGTAAGGGACAAATACTCAGAAGTTAATTCTAAGACTTGTATCTACTCTGAGCCATTATTCTTTTAACTTGAGTTTGTACTAGACTGAAGAAAAAGTGATTTTTTCAAAGAATGATCCTAAAGATGATAACATCTTTATTGACATGTAGATAAGAAGAAAACTTATTTGATATGCAGAGATCTGATATTAGGAAACATAGTAAGAAATTTTGAAAGATTGTTAGATTTGTTCACCATTAAGAGATTCTGTAAGCCTCATTCCAACTTGATGGGTGCGATTCCAATTGTTGCCTCAAGGTAGTACCTTCTTTCCATTTTCAGAGTCACTAATGAAAGATGGTAATTGCAAGAGATAACTCTGAACTTCACTGAAGTTTTCTTGTACAAAGGGAGCAATAATAGTTTGCTGTCTCTAGTCATACTATACCTAGAGACACAATGGACTTGAATGTGCTAGGCCAAGTTTTCTGAGACATTATTTGCTTATTTTTCTTTCTAGATAGAAACAATTATAAATTTGTTCTCAACTTCTATTCATTTCTAGTTATGGCCAATAAAAAGTTTAACACAAGCACAGATCACTGAAAGTTCAAGTAACACATAATATTTTGCATTATCAATTATGACTTCCCTCTACTTAAGAGCTATTTAATAAGGAGTGGCAAATAATTGTCACAATCATATGGATCTCCTCTTTATTAGCTAGAATAAAACATATGATATTATGCAATGTCACACTCATATAGCAAAACAGTATTATTTTTAATTAAATTTTATATTTGACCTGAATTTACTATGAATTGAGCAATGGGCTAATTGTTGAAAACTCAGTGAGATATTAGATGCCAATCTTCCTTCACCCATGGACCTTTAACAGGAAAAGAATTTTCACTAACAATCATATTTACATAATGATTGTAAGTTACTTTAAGTGCTATGAACTTTTAAAAAATATGTTTAAGAGTACTTTCTATGACTTAGAGAACTTAATCTTGAAAGACAAAATGATTGTAGTCCTTCTAAGAGTGAGGAAAAAAGAATTATAGACAAAGTAGAAGAAATAAAGTCCATGTACAGAAACCTTAAGAAGATATCCTGTCATGTTTAAGAGCCAAGATGAAGATAGCTATGCCTGAAGAATTAAGGCAGAAAGGAAATGAATTTGGGGACTAACTAAAGATTAGGTAAATCATTCTGTCTTATAAGTCATGTTAAGGGACATTTTAGGAACACATATGCTATTATAGAAGAAAGGAATTGTGGGTATGGGAGAAAGTGGAAAGCATAATAAACATTTGGTAACATCTTGCAAGAATCTGGGTAAGAGATGAGTAGACTTTAGTTGTATATTTGGAAACAGCATCAATAGAACTTGCTGTTGAACTAAATGTGGGAATTAATGGAGAGAGAGGAATCAGGATTGTCAAGTTTTAGATCTGAGAGGTGAATTCTATTAACTGGGATAAAGGTGAATGGAAGATAAAAGACTACTGTTAAACACTTCAGGTGATACAGTGTGGAGATAGCAAGTAAATTCAAAGCTCAGAGAAGAGGCATAGGGCAGGAGATTTGAGTCATCACTATTGTACTTGCTGTGAATTGATGCAGTGAGATATATCTCCAAAGAAGAAAATAATAGAGAGCAAAATATGTTTTTAAAGAGAACAGTTAGACATCATTTAGAGTAGAAAGAGTCAGCAAGAAAATTGAAAAGAAAATTCATATAAGTCAAGTATAAAATTCAAGAGAGAAGATAATAATTGTGCTAAATATTGCCAGAAGTTAGAGGGAATTGGGGCAAAGAAGTGTCCATTGGATTTGGCAACAGATAGTTTACTGGTGATTTTTTAAAAATCAGTTTTGGTAAACTAGTGTTGATAAAAGCCAGAATAAAATAAATAGAAGAGAAATTGGACATGGCAATTGAACATGGCAAATTGAATATCCACATGTTGACTTCTAGAAAAACCACTTGGTAGGAGCAATGGATTTAAAAACCATTAACACCAAATAACAAAGTGAATAAGAGATTAAATGACAATAAAATAATGGTATAAATGAAAACACTAAAAAAGTGATAATTGTGTTAGCACAGTAGGTAATGTTGAAATTTTTTCTGAATAGCCTAGATGAAGATGAAAACATATTTAGATATTTATTTAAATATATTTCTTTTTCTCCTCATTATTTGTTTAAGCCTCATTTCCATAACTTATATTCTCTTACTTCAGGATTAATACAGGATTAATTTTAACTCACATGAAAATGTCTAACATTGATATTATGAACAAGAACAATTCATGAATTTCTTTGCTTTCTATGTATAGACCATGTAAACTTCAGGATTTGAGGTTGTGAACTGAAGCAACTGTTGAGATCCAAGTAGGACATAGGGTTCTGGTGAAAGGGACACTCTTCCTCTTTTCTTCTATCTAGGGCAGCCACAAGTTCCTCTTATGTACCCTTTTTCCAGAAGTTCCTGGAGATGTAAACAAGGCTCCATGAAAAAAGAGCCATATCTGAAGCATAGGAGGATAAGACATGCAGGAAACAGAGGATTCAACAGAAAGATGACAAAAGAATAATGGGAACATAAACCCTCCTAATGTCATCTGTAAGGCAGACCTATAAGGCCACTGATACTGTTTGGGGCAGGAGGGTTGATAAGTTCATGACTTATATTACCAGGAAACAAACTAACCAGTCACATTTGTGCTTTTGATAATTTTGAGAAAATTTTTATGACTTGAAAGTTTGGAGTAAACCCACCTAGAACACTTAGACAACTAAGTGAAAATGAATTAAACTTTTATTAACACAAGAGAAATACAAAGGAATACAAAAAAAGGGAATGCAATCAAAATATACTGTGTGGCTAAGGTTAAAACTACAATTTATAGTAATAATAATGATGCGCCCAGAGCAGGATCCATCCCTATCTGCATTTAAGAGTACAACATACAAAAAAAAAAGGTCATTTATCTTCCCCCTGCATTTTCCCATTTTGATTTTAGAACCTTTTAATTGTGTCTCTTCTGTAATCACATCTCTTTTTATTAGTCACTTCCTCCTTTAATTCAGGCAGGAGTATTTGTAAGCATGCACAGATGAGAGTGTGTACACCATTCATCTACACAATGAACACCTTTGAATGTATGTGTCTAAATTTTCCAGAGACAATTATCCTTCCTGGCCCTTTTCTAGAAGTACGTTCAAGTGTCATACAGTCATTTTTTAATTACCTTAACAAGATTATAAAATTGTTGTAATCTAGGCTTTGCTAGAGAGATAGTTTTAAATTTAACATGGTCAGGATATATTTTCTCTAAGTATTTTAAGGAGAATAATTTTAAACATCTAATGTACAGAGTTTATCCACCAGAATCATCCTGCCTATTAATGAAGTGGATGTGTGATTGAAAAATAAACTGGCATCTTGTTTCACCCCGTGGCCTTGTGTGAGGAGGGCAGGCACATAGCTGCTTCTGTTTCAGGGTGATTTATTCAAATAGTAGAGACACTGTCAAATATCAGTCCTTGTAACTATGTGTGAAAAAGTATTTTTAAGGTTTCTGTTACATTTACTAAAACATATATTCAGTGGTGAGATAGTGTACTTTAAAAATCCTGAGTTTCAGATGGCTAATTTCACATGCATTTACTATCTCATTTATCCTAGATGTAAAGCTACATGAAATAATCAGGGGCACCTGGGTGGCTCAGTTGGTTAAGCAACTGATTCTTGCTTTTGGCTCAGGTCATGATCTCATGATTTGTGAGATGGGGCCCCACACGGGGCTCTGCACTGACAGTGCACTGCAAAGCCTGCTTGGGATTCTCTCTCTGTCTCTCCCCCATACTCTCCCTCCCTCCCTCTAAATAAATAAATAGATAAATAAATACATGAAATAAATAAATAAATACAAACAAAACATTTTAGAAAACCTACATGATACCATCAAATTGCCTTTCTCCCGTATACAAAAAAGAAAAATATAATGAAAACCAAAACACTTGTCATTTTGATCCAGGTTGTTAGGTTCCCTTTCACATGTCAGTTCCTGAAAGAGTTTGTGAAGTATAAAGCATATAAATATGGGTTCTAAAAGGAAATCTCTCTCTCTCTCTCTCTCTTTTTTTTTAATCAGAGCAAGGACTCCTTGGTGTATCTTATGTATCGTTATCGGTATGTGAGAACTTGTTTCTAAATTATCTAATAAAAGACCATTTTCCCAATCAGAATTAGTCCTATTCATAATTTGTTGAGCTGCCTTGGTGCTCATTTCATTATAGGTTTGAATGCTAATGATGTTGCCCCTGAAAAAAAATTAATCTCTTCCCATTTGTGTTTAAATCTTTCACTTTTGTTGAAAGCAGCTATCCATCTTCAGCAGCCTTTTCTGGAGACTTTCATTATCTTACATTAACAAGTTTTTCTTTTCTGTCAGTGCTTAGAACCTTTTTTATTTCTCTCCCAATGCCTTCTTTCCTCTTCATTCATTTTTCTTCCAGTCTTATTCTTTCTGATTACTTAATTGGAGACTTTAAATGGCAAATACCTTCCCCAAAACCTTGCTAAATGTTGATCTTTGATATACAAGAATTTGCTTCCTTTTTTCATACATTAACATGGGGACCCCATTGAAAAGAATTAAAATTATTTAGCAAACATATGTGTTTGGGATAATGGAATACTCAAACTGATAATCCATCTAAGACTGGAAGTGGATTTTTTAATTCTTCATACTAAAAAGAAAGCCCCAGGTGGTGGGTTTGGAACAAAGGTCTTCTCAGCAAACATGTAGCTGATTGATTACCAAGAATCTGACTGCTAAGAGTTACACAGTTTCCGTGAGGCTCAGTCATTTGCAGGAAAACCTCTTGGTATATTAATCAGTCTTAGCCAGAAACAGATGGTACATCCAAGGTTTGAAGAGAAGTTCTGTTTTTAAAGGTGTTATGTACAAAAGCTATGCGCTTGGTGTAAGGAAACCACAAAGGGTATTGAAGTGCCATTGTGCTGGGAACAGCTGTTTAAAAGAAACACTCTTCAGCCTCAGGGGAAGAAGTAGGGAGGAGACACAGAGTGAAGGCTGCTGAGATAGTAGCTATGACTCTTTAGACAGGATGGAGTAAACGGGAAGCAACCCTAAAGGATACCTTTAATTTCACTTTCTTCTTTTCTCTGATCTCTATTTGGTGCTTCCCATTGAGCAGGCATGAACTTAGGTCAGAGGGCCAAAGAGAGGTATAGGTATTGCACATAGCCTCTAGGAGTGCAGGGTAGAGTGGACTATAGCTCTACAGCGTATGGAAGGCATGCCACACACCTGGCTCTGTTATTATTACTCTGTCATACTCTCTTCTCTTTTGTTAGGAGTCATGTTAAACAAGTTACTACACTTTAATAACAGCCTTACCATTCATTAAATATTCCTTAAGAAATAGTTTCGGTAAGGGGTGTCTGGATGGCCCAGTTAGTTAAGCGTCCCACTCTTGGTTTCCACTTAGGTCATGATCTCGTGGTTCATGAGTTTGATACCTGTGTTGGGCTCTATGCTGACAGTGCAGAGCCTGCCTGGGATAATCTCTCTCTCTCTCTCTCTCTCTCTGCCTCTCCTCCCCTCTCAAAATAAGCTAATAAACTTAGAAAAAAAAAAGAAAGAAATAGTTCAGTGAAATTAATAAACACCTTATGAAAAGTATAAAAACTAAATATCTTTCTACCAATCACAAAAGCACATTTAAATATGTGGGGTTTTTTATTGGATAAAAATCAAGGAGAAAGCAAATGAGAAAGAACAGAGGTGGGATTCAGTTATATGTTGCTCAAAATTTCAATAATAGAATTAGTAAGTCCAATTACATAGCAGTGATAACAACACAGCACTTAAAATTCATACTGTATATAGTGCACAGCTTGTTCAAGAAGTTTCATAAAAGTGAAACCAAAAAGCATATTTGGTTATGAAAAAAGTCAATGTATTATAAAAAGCAGAAATCATACCAGATATTTTCTAAAATGTAATATAACTTTAACCTTGGAGTTAATAAAATATTCATTTTGAAAAAATTTAAAACAGTAATAATAAATAACTGATGGAATGAGAAAAATCAAAACTATAATTATATTTCTTAGCAAATAATCATTTCTTCAAAGGAACACTTTTTTCTGTACTAATTAACAAGAATGTATTAAAGTGAAAGATTGTATGTTTCACTCAAGAGATTAAAATGAGAACAATAAAATGAACCCGAACTATAGGGAAAAATGTAATAATGAAATCTAAAGTGGAAAATAATGAATTTTAAACAGTTTGTATTTTCTTTTTGTTTCACTTAATTATTTGCTTCTTTTTCTCTACTTCCTTACCTTCTTTCAAATTATTTTTTTTTGTGATTCAATTATTTTCTTTTTATATATTTTGAAGTTAGGAAAGCTATTTCTGTTCTTTTAGTAATTATTCTAGAAATCACACCATGACTTTTAAAGTTATCAACCTCATAGTCAATCAGCACCTTTACCTTCATGAATAGGAAAAATGATTAAGCAATTTAACTATTTGCCTTCCACTCAAGTTACATGTAACTTCTCTAATGCATATTAACATACTATACTATTTTTTAATGTTTATTTTTCTGAGAGACAGTACAAGAGTGGGGAAGGGGCAGAGAAAGATGGAGACACAGAATATGCAGCAGGCTCCAGGCTCTGAGCTGTCAGCAAAGAGCCCAATGCGGGCCTCGAACCCATGAATCATGAGATCATTACGTGAGTTGAAGTCGGAGGCTTAACCAACTGAGCCACCCAGGTGGCCCATACTATACTATTTTTAACTCCTAAACTGTATTTCCATTGATAAATTTACCTTCATGTTTGCCAGATTTTAATCCATTTCTTTTTGCATTCTATGCCTTCCACCTGAGATAACTTGAACTCTTAAGTTTGTTCCCTCTGTGATTATTTTACTTCTATCAGAACACTCACTATAATTTTCCTTACTCATTATTTGCTTATAACAAACTGAGTTTCTGATCTGAAAATGTCATTGTTTTTCTCATTATATCCTCAAACATTGCCTTTGTCTTCTTGTTGCAGGATTTTTTACCACAATACCTGGGATTTGTTATCTCCCCTCTTCGAAGAATGAAGAGGTGGACACAAAATGAGTAGCAGGGAAGTTTATTAGAGTATAAAATTAGAAAGGGAGAATAGTAGGAAAGCTTTCTCTACAGAGAGAGGACATTTGAGACCTGAGGACCTTAGTTAAGGGTCCTTGTTTTATAAGGTTTTGGTCGCTGCCCCGCTGCCCTTCCCTTTCCCCATTTTCCTCCTCAAGTTCTACCCTTATTGGGTGGACAACTCTAGGTCCTGGGTTGTCCATTCCTGATTGGCTCATTTCCATTGTGTGAGGGGTAGTTCATATCATTCCTTGTGGTTCATATGTTTTATGGTCTACTACTTATTTTTAGTTAGGTCTTTTGTCAAATTCCTGAGGGAAACCTGAGGGGGAGTAGGTGGTGTCTGTTACATTGTTAAGAGGAACCTTAAGCCTGAGGGGGTTTGCTGTGGTCAGAAACTCCCAGCATTGTTCCAAAATATGTGTCCCCACCCCCACCCCCCACTCAGGGACCTGAGGACCTATCCTTACCCTGTCTATTTTAGCCAATTTTTCCCTATTATACTGTTTCCTTCAACATTTGCAATGTGAAAGAAAAAAAAAAAAGGACGTTCTGGTCTATATTTCTTCCCTATTTTCTTTTTTTTTAAATTTTTAATGTTTTTATTATTATTATTTATTTCTGTGAGAGAGAGAGAGAGAGAGAGGTGCAGCGTGAGCAGAGGAGGGTCAGAGAGAGAGGGAGACACAGAATCTGAAACAGTCTCCAGGCTCTGAGCTGGTGTCAGCACAGAGCCCAAAACGGAGCTCAAACCCACACACCATGAGATCATGACCTGAACCAAAGTCGGAAACTTAACCCACTGAGCCACCCAAGCGCCCCTTTCCTATTTTCTTTCTAATTGTCTCTCTCTGATGTCTAGATAATGGTTTTTGATCTGTTTTCAGTTTTCCAAATGCCTCCTCAGCTATGTCTATATATTGATGTTAAAACCCGGACATCTTGGGGACACCTGGGTGGTTCTGGCAGTAAAGCATCTTCTGCTTGTGATCTCATGGCTTCTGAGTTGCAGCCCCTGTCTGGCTTTGTGCTGGTGGCTCAGAGCCTGGAGCCTACCTCTGATTCTGTGTCCCTCTCTCGCTCTGGCCCTCCCCCAATAGTGCTCTGTCTTTCTCTTTCTCAAGAATAAATAAAACATTAAGGGGCGTCAGGGTGCCTCAGTTGGTTAAGCATCCAACTTCGGCTCAGGTCATGATCACATGGTTTGTGGGTTCCAGCCCTGAGTAGGCTCTGTGCTGATGGTTAGCTTAGAGCCTGGAGTCTGCTTCAAATTATGTATCTCCCTCTCTCTCTGACCTTCCCCTGCTCACACTGTCTCTTTCTCTCTCAGAAATAAATAAGACATTTTTTAAAAATTAAAAAAAAAGAATAAATAAAACATAAAAAAAAAAAACTTTAAAAAAAACCTGGACATTTTGTTTTAATTTTCATTACTCTTCTAAATGTCCTAGAAATTTTAATTCCTTTTCTCATCTAGAAGCTGAAGTTTTATAGTATCCCATTTCTTTTAAACCAACTTTTGTTTCTTTAAGGACAGAATGATTTTTTAAAGTTAAATTGTTCCTAGTAATCCAAATCTTGTAATAATACATCAGATTGTTTCTGTTATCTGTTGTTACTGCTAGCTTTTGTTAGGGTGCAACATTCACATGCATTCATGGATTTTTGTTGTTGTTTTTATCATAAGCTGCTAAAAATATTTGTAGGGCTTTTGGGGGAACTAGGATAAATGTATTTGTTTTTCTAGGGGGAATGCATTTGCTTTTGCCAAGGAAATAGGGGCACATCCAGTCAGGTATCAAATTAATCTAAGTATATAATTTGAAGGTTTCATTGGATCCCAAAGGTATTATAAATTGGGACTGCAAAGTCCAGCTTCTGGCTCCAATTTCTCTGGAACACATTTTCCTTTACTCAACAACAAAGAAAATGTCTTTCCAGTCTTTGGGTGGGGAATGTGTTTTGAAAGAATAGTGGTAGACTTAACATTCTAGCCTTTTTTTCCTGTATCTCACAGAATGTATCAAAACTGATATTATTGATTTATCTGGAATCTTTATCTTAGTTTATATCATAATCATGACTCACTACCTTGTCATCTCTTCTATGCATTTAAGATTTTTCTTTTAATCCAGCATTTAAGTATCTGTCAGCAAGAGGATTAGTCCCAAGAGCCTGGTGTATTTACTAAATCAACATTATACCTTCCACAATATGTATCTGGATTGGAAATTTCCTGAAACTATATGTAAGTTCCCTTTTGTCTTCAAATTTGTTTATTGGGCTATAAGTTGCTGAGACTTTGTTTCTCAATTCCTATATAATTGTGTAAATATAATTATAGCACCTTTTAATGCTATTTTATTTGCCACTCTATGCCTTAGTATATATTCCTGGACTCTGCTTCCCTCAAAACAAAATAAAACATGTTTTCAATCTCATTCTCAATTTCAATTTCATATATACTGAGACTCAAATCTATCCTCCCACTTTCACATCACTTTTACATAGTCTTGAGAGAAAATCACATAAACTTTTATAAATAGGAACATCCCAGTAAAGGACACTGAGATCTATTTTCCAACTTCAGTCTTCTTACATACAAAGATCACATATTGTTTGATAATATTCTGTAAGCCCAAAGTTGAAAATATTATGAATTTTGGCAGTTAATACTTTTTTAGTACTTTAAATTAGCATTACAGAGAAGTAGCCAACTAAAGAGATGTTGATTCTATGTGATATAGCCTAAAACTTAAATTAATTATAGATATATAAATATATCAGAATTTTAAAATCAAGGCATGCATTATTTAGTAGAAAATTTTCTTCCAAAAAAAGTTCACTTTCACTAAATAAATTATTAAAAATAAGAAAGCATGATATAGGTTGTAGAATTTTAAATTTACTGAACACATATTTTTAATAACACTGTCAAGTGTGAATACATGCTCTTCTAGCTTGGAAATCTTAGGCTATCTGGGTGAATCTTGGTGCTTTGTTACTTAAGGGCACTGAACAAATAAAACTAAGTGCTTTATTTTGATCATGATGATTGTAATTAATAGGCATGACTTGACCTGAGTATATCCCAAAACTTTATTGTTTACTTAGATGTTTTTGAGAATTAAAATGATGTGATTTGAAGTTTGGGTCTGTGAGCAAACAGCCAAGAAAGAATTTTTGAGACTTGTTGGTGCCAAAAGGGTGTTTTTATTATAGCATGGGGACAGAACCCAGGGCAGAAGTTGCTGCACTGGGGTTGTGAGAAGTGACTACTTATATAAGCTTTTCTGTCCTATGGAGGGAAGGTGATGTTAAAGTCCCAGGAAATCTGGAGATTGCTGTTTTTTGTAAATCATTAAGACAGTTGCAAACTGATGAAGATTTAGGTCCTGCATGGCTGTGATCTCTGTCAGTTAGCCATTTGTTTCTCCCTTCCCTGTGTTCTTGGATAGCCAGGAGTGCCTGAGGAATGTCACTCATATGTCACCTGGGGGGTAGGGGATTGCAAGGTGTTAGATTGCGCTTTGCCTTCAGTTTGCCTTTTGCTCCCTCATTAAAAGATAGTGAATGGGTGCAATGATTCTCATTTCTAAATCACAACCCAAATTATGTACATTTACCTTGCTTCTGTAGGGGTCAAGGGTAGAGGCTCCTACAAGATGGGCCACTCAGGCAGAAAGATTAAAAAGACTGGCAATCTTTATTGTATAAACATTTGAGTTAAAAGCCGTCAAGACTTGGGGCGCCTGGGTGGCTTAGTCGGTTAAGCGTCCGACTTTCGCTTAGGTCATGATCTCGCGGTTCGTGGGTTCGAGCCCCGCATCGGGCTCTGTGCTGACTGCCAGCTCAGAGCCTGGAGACTATTTCAGTCTGTGACTCCCTCTCTCTCTGACCCTCCCCTGCTCACGCTGTCTCTCTCTCTCTCTCCTAGAAATAAATAAAACATTAAAAAATTAAAAAAAATAAAATAAAATAGCTTCNAAAAAAAAAAAAAGCCGTCAAGACCCAGTTTAGCTTACTGAGGAAAAGCTCTTTATTTCCTCCTACAACAACTTAAAAAGAATTCAGATAAAGGACATCTGCTGGGAAGAGAACTGTCACCATAGATAACTACATTATGATATGAAATAGGTATGGTAAAGAGGGAAGAATCTAGCAAAAACATTTTGATCAGAGTCTTCATCCTATTGCTTCTGAGTGGCCCAGCAAACATGTTTACTTCTTTTTCATTCTTCCTGAAGATAGTATTCTTTCCTCGCCCTTGAAGATCCAGTCCCCTACCTCTTCAACTTAGTTCAGAATATATATATACCTCATTTCCATGTCTGTGTGGATTCCTTGCATGTGTACTATTAAATGTCATTTTCTCCTGTTAATCTGTTTCATGTCAGTTTGATGCTTAGTCCAGTTAGAAGGACCTTGGGGGACAGGATATTCTTGCTCTGGACACTTCTTTCCTAACTTTATGAAATGAGAAGAGTCCCACATTAGCCAAAATTTGGACAATCTGAGCTTCAAAAAGTTAAGTAAATAATGAATCATAAAACATTGTAAAGGAAAAATATATAAATCTTTCATTTATACCAATACTAATATATATTTTTAATGGTGATAGACAGACATGAAGGAGAAGGAAGGACTTTGCTTGGTATGAAATGCCAACTGTCAATCTTAAATGTTAAGGGACTTATGAAGCTTTAAAATCATTTTTTTTTACAATTAAACTAATAAAGTTTTTCTTAATTTTTTTTAGACAAGAATCACTGATGTTAAATATATGGGAAATATTTCAAAAAGAACAATTTATTTGGTCTTATACATAATAAGCTAGTGAAGAGGTTGCTCAACACCATGACTATATGAACAAAATTAATATAACCAATAAGAGGGAGATGAATATCATGTGTCTTTAGAGGTAATACCCTGAGGACACATGTCACTTATGTAGTATTTTGTCTAGAAATACATCACCTGAATCTATTCAAAGAAAATATCAGACAAACCCCAAACAATGAATTTTCTACTAAAAAATATTTTTCTTAAAACATACCAAAAAAGATCTTGATGTGTTCCAGTTTAAAGGAGACTAAGGAGACATGGCAACTAATGAAAAGTCAGATCCCCTCCACCAGAGTGGGGAAAAATGAGAAAAAGCATGTGATTGGTTCAACTGGGAAACAAAAATCAGAATATAGACAGTAGATAAAGTACAGCATTAAAATGTTCTTTGATGACTATATTGTGATTATGTAAAAGAATATCCCTATACTTAGAAAATATACATTGAACCATTCTTCAGGGGTAAGATGCTATGATGTTTGAAACTCAATCTTAAATAATTAAAAAAAAAATTAAACATACACACATATATAGAGAGCAAGTAACAAAGCAAATGAAGTAAAATAAAGTAAAATATTAGCGAAAGGTATATCTGGTTAAATGATATGTGGTTATTATTTGATATTTCTTTATGCTTGCTATCTTTTCTGTTGGTTTGATTTTTATTTCAAAAACATGTATGCATAGACACATCATTTTGCTATATATTTAACCTTGTGTCAGAAAATAAAAGACGTGCATTTTGGTCTAACATCCTTTGCATATTTGCAAAGTTTGACATTTTATTAACATATATAAATAATAAATTATATGTATAATATACATTAGGTATACATTATAAATTATTTAATTCTAAAGTGAAACATTATACATATATACTGAAAGATTGAAAAAAAGTTTACATATGTAGTCCCCCAAAGCTAACAAAAATATGAGCATATTGCTTATCATAATCAACCAAATCAAAGCAAAATAATATGTTAGAATAAAGGGAAGCAGAACATTCCACCCCAAAATTTGCCTCTTGACATAAGAATTATTTTGAGCTGTTTATTTAAAAATAAATAGCTGTCTTGGGAGAAGCTCTGAAAAACAAATAGAAATTACCTTTTTGTAAGACACACATACATTTATAAGGGAAATCTCTGTTTGTAAAGGGTTGTCTCCCTCTTTGTATCAGGAGGAGGAGGAAGACTAAATCTCTGGAAACTCTGAATGGAGAAGACAGGGATCTAAATCTGCATAACAACTTTATTATGCTTTCCTTGGTAACCTCCCACAAATGATTCCTTCCCACCTTCCCCCCATCTTCCTTTGTCTATAGCTGGAGATTGTATTTAAGGTGGTGGCTTGGGCCATTTCAGGGAGTTGCGCAGTTTTCCTGAGTCTATCCCAAGTATGAAGGAGTTCTACATGGAGTTATATATGCTATTAAGATTTTTGTTTTTGCTTTTTTTTTTGATTTTTGTTTTTCCTCCTGTTCCTCTGTCTTTCATTATGGCGTAGGGGCAGGATGTCTCAGTCAAGAATTTAGACGATCAGAGGATAAATTATTTTTCCTTCCTTATAAGACCAATGAAAAAATTAAATTATCAAATAGTTTGAATTAAGAAAAGTATCAATATAACGTATACATTTTTAAATCTATAAAGTGAGGGGCGCCTGGGTGGCTTAGTCGGTTAAGCGTCCGACTTTCGCTTAGGTCATGATCTCGTGGTTCGTGGGTTCGAGCCCCATGTCGGGCTCTGTGCTGACTGCCAGCTCAGAGCCTGGAGCCTGTTTCAGTCTGTGACTCCCTCTCTATCTGACCCTCCCCTGCTCACGCTATCTCTCTCTCTCTCTCCTAGAAATAAAAAATAAATAAATAAATAAATAAATAAATCTATAAAGTGAATGATTTTCCATAAAAATAAAAATTTCAAACATAATCAGAGAAAAATTAGAAAGTAAAATATAATAATAATGGGAAAGTGTTAAAGCACAGAAATTCACCCGAGTAAATTTGAAGATCTAATTGGCTTCCTTTAAAGGTATTCATGAATTGAATTAGACAGTCCTTCATCTAGCAAATAGAGGGCAGCTCAGAGGAGTTGTACAAAATGGAAGATTTTTATAGGAAATGAGAGTAGGGCAAGGAAGTTACTAGCAATGGAAAGAAGACTTTTTGAAACAATGTTACTTTCCCTTATGGAAAAGGGCAGGGGTTCTTAGGCAGAGAGCTCTTATCCTTTGTGGATAGAGAGAGTTCATGTACCTCTACTCTCATGAGGTAGAGAGTACCTCATTGCTGCTGATCAGAAAGGTCCTAATTGACAAGTTAACACTATATTTCTTGGAGAGGTTGAAACTGCCTTTAAGTTAGGCATTAAACCTGGTTTGGTGACTAGGCCTAAGTGATGCCATTTTTGGCCTGTGATTTTCTTTTTATAATAGCAAATTTAAATACAGTAAAAGCTGCCAATATCAAGGTAAAAGTCTAACAGTCTTTTTGTTTGTTTTAATTTTTTTTTATTGTTTATTTTTGAGAGAGAGAGACAGAGTGCTAGCAGGGGAGGAGCAGAGGGAGAGGGAGACACAGAATCCAAAATAGGCTCCAGCATCTGATCTGTCAGCATAAAGCCCAACATTGGGCTTAAACTCATAAACCATGAGATCATTACCCCAAGCAGAAGTCAGGTGCTTAACCGACTGAACCACCCAGGCCCCTATTTGTTTATTTGTTCTTAAATGGAGTACAGATAAGCATTTTTACCAACCTTCCAAAAATAGATTACATCTTTGCTATTATTAATTGAACCAAACGATAAAAAATAGCTTCCAGGAAAAATGATACAGTGAGTTAATATTTCTGTCATCTTCCCTAAACACGTAGCAGTGGCATACAAATTGTAAAATAGAAAAAATAAAAAGACAAGAACAGAGAAGATCAAATAAGTAGTGAATATTTCTGTAAGAAAGAAAACAGAAGTTAATATGGTGGGCTCTGTATGTCGAATGATGTGTGGGGGGCAGGAAATTTTAATTTCTGCAAGATGAAGAGGGTTAAAAATTGTCAAGTGACAAGGTACTGGATATGGGTTCACTGTTTAAAGTCCAAACTGGTACATGTATCCCCTCTGTCTTCTGACCTCTGCTCCCATGCTACCTGAGAATGCACTGTCCTTAATGCAGCCTTAGTGACATTATCTGTGATAACTCCCAGTCACCACAAGATAGTAATTCTAAAGAGACTATAACAATTTTTGGTAGACCCAGAATCTGGAAGGTCAGGAGGAAGCACTTGCAAACAAGAGAGATAAGCTCAGAGGACAGTAAAAGAGACTAAGAGATTTAAAAACAAGCAGTGGGATGCCTGGGTGCCTCATTTGGTTAAGTGTCCTTTGGCTTGCAGCTCCTCAGTTGGAGCCCCACATCAGGTTTCTGTGCTGACAGCTCAGAGTCTGGAGCCTGCTTTGGATTCTGTGTCTCCCTCACTCTCTGTCCCTCCTCCTCCCCTGCTGGGGGTCTGTCTCTCTCCCTCTCTCAAAAAATGAATAAACATTTAAAAAATAGAAAACCAAAATAATAAAAAAAACTTTCACTTAAAATATCAGCTTCACAGTATTCAAAATGTATGAAAAAGAAGAGGTGCTTGCTTGGCTCAGTCAGTAGACATTTAACTCTTGATTTCAAAGTCATGAGGTAAAGCCACACATTGGATGTAGAGCTTACTTAGAAAAATACTAATAATAAAAAAAACCCCACTAATATTATCAAGCAAAACACAAATCTTATTAGATAAAAAAATACAGGAAAATCTAAAGTTAACTTGAAAATAAATGTGTTGAAGTTATTTAAAGACATAAAATAAGGCAATATTTATCTTTAAAAATTACTCAATAAAATCTGATTGAATAGAATAGAATCAAATGAAAACCATGTCCATGGAAATAAATCATGAAACAAGCAAGGGAAGTGCTCCAAAGGGCACAGTCATAATGTGAATTCATAAGCTGGAAATTAATAATGAAGATGTTGCCTAGAAGGTATGTCATCATGATAGGGATAAGAATACGAAGGCATTTAAGAGACCCCCACATACTTCATTCCAAAATCAATGAGACATAATCAAAGCTATGTATACTCAAAGAGAAAAACAAATATGAAGCAACCAGCCACTCAATGTAAGGCTTAGGAAAACAAAGATATGAAGAAAGAATTAATAAAGCTAAAATCAATAAAATTAAAACAATGAGATAGAGAAAAAAAATCCCAAATCTTGCTCTTTTAGCAGTTAAAATCACAAAAAAATCTCTTGCAAATTTGAGTAGAAAGTAGAGATAACATATTTACAGATATTAATTTTTTTAAAAAAGTAATAACTGATAACTCTAGTAATAACTAGAGATAATGAAAAGGTGATTAAAGTTTTACCATTTTAAAAAAGACCCTAGGAAAAGATGGTTTCAGCTGGGATATACTGACCTTTAGAGAGTAGTTAATGTCATTGTTATTAAAAAATTACAGACCATAAAAGATAAAAATCTCCCCAATGTATTTTTGAAGCCAGCCCAAACTAAACACTAAAACCTCATAAAGTTATAAGCAAAAGGATAAAGGAAAGAAATGTTGTATAAAGTATACATGAATATTGACACAAAATTCATCATAAAATATTAGCAAAAACATCCAGCAGCATATTTCATTCATGTAGGATTCATATCGTAAATCATTCAATATTACAGAATTGATGAGCCTAATGTGTTACAGCCAAAATTTATGAAGGGGTTATATTAATTGTTTGATTTACATCTACATGATAGTTTGTGCCAGCTACTATTCTCAGTAGTTTATAAATACTAACTCATAAAATCCTAATAAGAACTCTGAGTCACTGCTTTCAATATACTCCATAATAATGAATAATTAATAAAATAAATTAAAAATAAAATACAAATAAAGATTTCACAATTGCATTTGTGGATCTTATATGAAAATTGTATAATATCTTATTAAACAATAAACAGTAAGAAATATAACAAATGAAAAGATAAGCCATAATCTTGGAGAAACAGACCTAATTTTCTAAAATTATAGTCTCAAAATGAATGAGTGATTTTACTGGAATTGCAATTATAATCAAAATAGGTAGAAAGAGTTAATCACAGAATAAAACTAATTTTAAGTAAATTAAACTCAATGTCCTTATTTTTTTCATTTAAAATGGGAATTAATAATAACTATTTTATAGTTGTTGAAGGGTTAAATCTATCAAAAATGCATAGAATATTGCCTTACTCTTGATAAATGTTGCTTGTATCTTTTAAAGGTCAAAAAGATTTATAAAATTTTGATGCCATGCAAACCAAAAAAGTGTATTCTTTAGACAGACTGTGTGAGAAAGTAGTTAGGTTGTTTGAAAGTCCTGTAGCAGGCAGGGACATAGAATGGAGGCTATGTAATTTCTGAGTAAGAATACATTTAGAGGCAAATTTGAAATGGAGATAGGTGAATACTGAAATGTTTATGAAAGGACAATGTGTGAGGCCAAATGCAACTAATGCCTTTTTTGCAAGTTTGTTCCTGTATAAACTAGACATAAAGAAACATGGAAAGTATGTTTGGGCCATTGAGTGTAGTCCTATAAATTGTGCTTTCCTTGACAGAAAAGTCCAGGGCCATGATGGTTGTGATTCAGGATTAGATGACATTGTGTGGTAGGCTTTAAACTCTGCTCCTCCCTTGTATGGATCTTTTTCTTCAATTTGAGTGTTCTGGGGTAATTACTTCCAATTCTAGTGTATGCTAACCATTCTGAACCTTCTAGGTAGTCATCCTGGCATCTTTTCTTTCTTTCCTCACTCCTTTTGGTCTTACAAATGCCTTAGAGTTGCCTTTTTCCTCTTCTTGAGGTTGGCCTTGGTTTAGGTGTTCATCAGTTGCTCCTAATAGGGAAAAATCTTGTTATAAGATGGCTGATAGGAATGATAAGGAAATACATGTCCCTGATAAAAGGCTCCCTCTTCCAGGTTCTTCTTCCCACCCTGTCTGTCACATGCATTAATGAGGAATGTAGAAGTAACAAGCTATAAATTGTTCCCTCTGTTGATATTCTGGGCTCAGACCTCTGGAGAATGATCTCCTCTGAGCCCACCAGTGTAAAATAAATCTCCTGCCTTTGAAGATCTCTGAGTGCCACTTGTTCTTCTGCCGGGTGACCCAGACCAGATTCCATAACACTCTCATCTACTTTTCTCCATGAGGAAATGGAATGCACTATTCATGAGGCTCTGTAAATAAAAAATGGCGTATAGAGAAATGGTCATTTTAATTCTACCATTATTATGAAATGTATACTACAATAGTAAATAGAGTTTTCTTATTAATAATAATTGTGTGCCTCTAAATTGTTCTGTAATTTTGTTAAATGGTTTGTTTTATTCTCTCATTTCCTGAGGATGCCTCTATGATATACTGTTCTGATTTTGTCTATTATCCCAAATGGAACGGGACTCTGATGCAAAGAATGGATGGGGACTAGAAAGCCCAATTCGGCAATAGAAAACATGACTATGGAGTGTGGTGTTAATTAATTAAAGGGTAGACAACCTAGAATGCCTCACATACACAATAGCCCAATATTGGGCTTTCACCAATAAAGGTAGCCTGCAAAACAACTTCAAAACACTAAGCTACACATTTAAAATATGTTACAATCAATTTTAAAATCTTTTTTTTGCTAACAGATTTGTTACTTTAAACACCTTGTCCTTAGTTTAATATTCTTCATTTAAAAAACAAATACATCTAGGGACACTTAGGAGTCTCAGTCAGTTAAGTATCTGACTCTTGATTTTGGCTCAGGCCATGATCTTGTGGGTGGGAGTTCAAATTCCGTGTTGGGCTTTGTGCTGAATATGTAGAGCCTGCTTGGGATTCTCTCCCTCCCTCTCTCTCTGCCTCTCCCACTCATGCTCACACTCAAATAAAATAAAAACAATAAAATAAAATAGTAAATAAATAAATCAAAATTGTAGTGCATAGTTCCCTTTAGATTAGCTCTAAGTAATACTGAATAAAGTTATTTTAGAAAGTATTATTGCATTGTTCTATGACAGTGATTGCCTTCCACTATGTTGAGAAATTTAAGACTTCCACTCACAAATGGCTCCAGATCCTTGATAACTGATGCATTTTGGTGAAGATTTTCATGCTATTTAGACTATATTCTTTGTTCTGTGATGATCATGCCTAAAGCAAATCCTTTTTCTGTTCCAAATTGATCTAGGCTTGTAATCCACATGACAAAATGTGTTGGAATTCTAAAGAAGATACACTATTAAAAATGAAAGAGGACATAACATAAGGAAAGTTTAGAATTTTGTGCAAAATTAGCTTGAAGAAGAGAAAGAGTGTTGAGAGTAAGAGATCAAAAGCAGGAAAGGGAGAAAAAGACACACAGGCACGCATGCACACATACACAGAGCATGTACCTTTGGTTATTATATTGGGATATTTGGAGAAAATGGTTTCTATGTCAGCCATACCCTAATGCTATTTTAAGAATTGTTGAATTTTTTAAGTTTATTTATTTATCGAGATACGGAGAGAGAGAGAGAGAGAGAGAGAGAGAGAGAAAGCACGAGTGGAAGAGAAGCAGAGAGAGGAGAAAGCGAGAATCCCAAGCAGGCTTCACACTGGCAATGTGGATGGAGCCCTACATAGCGCTTGAACTCACAGCTGTGAGATCATGACATTAGCAGAAGTCAGACACTTACCTGACTGAGCCAGCCAGGTGCCCCAGAATTGTTCAAATTTCTAAATATAATTTACAAATGAATAGTTCTTTCTTCACTTGTTCTTGCTTCATTTCGTAGAAAGTCCAACATTTTTCTTGTCATTTCCTACTTCAAGTTCTTCTAGGCAGTCTCATATAATGCTTATATGTTCTAACATTATGTATGCTTGCACAGCTCTGTCTACAGCTCTGTGAGTATTGCTTATTCAGGAATTTCATAGATTCATCTTTACTATTTCATGTGTCCTATCTTCAAGCTAATTACTAGCTCAGTATTTTTCTCTAAGCACTCACAAAAATATCCCTGAAACTAAACTAGTGTTTAATAAAACTTCATTGAATACTTTGCATCCATTTGAAACATAGCATGGAAGGTAAATTAGAGAATCGTTTGTAATGATTACAAATGATTTAATTTGTAAATTTAAAAATCTATCAAGAGGCTTTCCTTGTTTCCATAATGAATGAACAGATATCAGTGCCTTCATATTGTACTAAATAGCCTCACAGGTCTTCAGTACCAGAGAACAAGGTCTTCCTGTCATTCACTTAAATACCAGACCTGATGTTAGACCCAAGGGGATTTTGTTTTAGATAAATATCCTGTCTAACTACAAAGAGAAAACTCCACTTTCCCCATCAACAGGGGAATTCTTATATATGAACATTTCATGGGTAACTGTGTTTTTAACAGTGTCCATTAGCACAAACAGATATGTGTCTCACTATCCAGTTATAATTTATACTTATGGGTAATAACAACCCAATATCTAACATGTATATTCAGATCTGTATTTACTTATCCAAGAACACAAGAATGAATGCATTTGACTTATTTTGTGAAACTGAAGTCCCTTTGATGGCAAATTTCATAAAGACAATTTTTTTGGAATAGTTATGAACTCTAAGATTCCAGAAACTAAATTTCCAGGACTCCACAAAATAGTTACCTAGCTATTGTCTCTTGTATCAGTAAGACATTGACTATTGAAACAAAGATGCAAGAAAAACGATATGACAAGGTAGAAGATTATTTCTTTCTCATATAACAAAGTATAAACACTTCAGGGCAAATATGACATCCCCAGGGTTTAAGAAAAGGTGTTTTCTTATTTTTTTGCTTATTGAATTTCAGTATCTGGAACATTTCTTTGTTTTTAGAAGCATAGCCTGAAAATTGCATACCGCCCTTCACTTTATACCTTTGATCAGAATAAATCACATGGGTAAGCTTTGCTTGAAGGAAAGTGGGCAATGTAGAGTTTACCTGTTTGTCAATGTACCCATCTAAGTTGAACCATTACTAAAAACAAAACAAAACAAAACAAAATGAACCATATGTATTGGGAATAATCAGATGTGCCAACTTGGACAGAGGCTATATTGTATTAAACTTTGAACTTTGGGATATTGAGAAAGGACAAATCCTAGTTTTTGAGGTGTTCTTGAGATAAATTACTTGATAAAATACCAAATGCAAAACTATTTCTATGTGGAAAATTTTGTAATCCTCAGATTGTCATGCAAAAGTAGAAAATACTTTGCCATCGAGCTAAGTTGATATTTTTGGAGCTCTCATAAGATATAAACTCCTTGCACATGAAGTGTGTGTGTATGTGTGTGTGTGTGTGTGTGTATCTTAAATATTTCTCCATACATTTTGGACCTTAGGGCTGTTCTTTTCTCCTCTTTATTCTACTTTTTTATATAATTTACCACATCTGAATCCTTTTCCCCTTACTGTATGTTGCAAATCAATAGTGTTTGTTTTATTTCCTTTCTTTTATATTCTCTTTGTCACTGAAATTCTCTTTAAAAGTTTTAATCATTTGCACTAAAAATAATGGGTTAGATCTGAGAGATCTCTATTTCTAAAAACAATTTTACAAGTAAATCATCAAAATCACATGATATACTGAAACTACTGGAAAATTATATTTATAAGATACCCTTGGCAAGTATTATCTTTATTTCTGTACTGAATTAAAATGAAATTTTAGGGAAACATGATCCTAAGCTTGATCACTAGTGAAATGGTACATCTGGCCATGAAAAATCTGTTAGGATGAGGGACTGGGATTCCTCTCGTTACGGACAGATATTAAGGAAAAATATCAACACAGTCATATTTGAAACAAAGACTTAGGAGTCACACAGAAGGGAAGTTTTCAATTTATAGTGTATTTGCTTCTGAACTTTTTCTCCAACCTGGTTCCCCAAATCCTGTGGCAAAGCAGGAGAGAAGTGGTTGGGGAAATGGTGTGCCAAATATGAGATGCTGTAACATTAACATCTTTTTCAGAAATTAAAGCCCCTGAAATCTGATTATGACACATCGAAAGGACCGTAAACACTGAAATGACTAGATCTCACTTTTCCATGGAACTCTGTGGCTTGGACCTTTACAGCTTTGGAGGGAATGGTACCATCAAGTGGGCAATGGTACCCAGCAGAGACATCACGGGTGACAGATGGTAATGTGTATCAATAGTGACAGTACTGAGGATACAGACAGATATATTATCACCTCATCGAAGAGGGTCAAGGCTGGAAAAAAGAAAAAATATTTTTATAATAGGTTCCATATAAATATAGTAGGTTCCATAAATAGCAAATAAGCCAAAGGAGTGTTTATACACGTGCCGCAGGACCTTATCCTCCAGTCCTTACTCCCACATTCTATTAAGTAACTAGGAAACTTCTACCTTCTACTAACATCTTTCCCACAAATTCATTCATCGAAGTTTTTAATCACTGCATCTAACAAATACTGCAAAATACTTTCTAATCTCTATGCATTGTAATAATAGCAATTTTTAGACCACAACAAGGCATAGTAGCTGCTCTTGAGGAAACTCAATAAGAATGAGTCAAAGGCAAATATCTGGTGGTTGTGCTGGATGTTGTGCTGGTTTTATGCACTTTATGTAGTGTCATAGGGTTTCAGAGTAGAATTTAGTGCTCCATCACTTACATGTAACACCCAGTGCTTATCCCAACAAATGCCCTTCTTAATGCCCATCACCCATTTAACCTATCCCCTGCCCAACACCCTTTCAACAACTCTCAGTTTGTTCTCTGTATTTTAGAGTCCAATATGGTTTCTCTCCCTCTCTGTTTTTATATTATTTTCCTTCCCTTCCCCCATGTTCATCTGTTCTGTTTCTTACATTTCACATATAAGTGAAATCATATGATATTTATCTTTCTCTGACTGACCTATTTCACTTAGTATACATTCTAGTTCCAGTCATGTTGTTGGAGGAGGCAAGATTTTATCCTTGCTGATCACCAAGTAATGTTCCGTTATATATACATACATATACTATACATATATATATATACATACACACACATATATACATACACACACATACACTGCATATTTTTTACACATATGTCAGTTGATGGACATTGATCTCTTTCCTTTTTTTTTTTAATGTTTTATTTATTTCTGAGAGAGAGACAGCATGAGGAGACAGCGTGAGTAGGGGAGGGTCAGAGAGAGAGAGGGAGACACAGAATCTGAAACAACTCCAGGCTCTGAACTAGCTGTCAGCACAGAGCCCAATGCTGGGCTCGAACCCATGAACCATGAGATTATGACCTGAGCTGAAGACAGGCGCATAACCAACTGAGCCACCCAGTCGCCCCCTACATTGATATCTTTCTATTTGTGCTCTTTATCTTCTTTCCTATTTAGGGCCAAATACTTAGGGTTTGACCCATCTCTAATTGTCTTTGACACTCACTGTGTAGTGACAAAACAAAGACTTATCTATTGTAAATAGATTTTTTTTTTCCTGAAAGCTCATTTTTGTTTTGGGTGGCATCAGGAAAAAAAAGAGAGATTTAAGATATTATCTGTAAACTGAATAGATTTCAGTGATCAATACTAAAATAAATACTCTATAGATAATTTAAAACAGGTAAAAATAGTCTTAATGAAAACAGTCCAACATTTAAATTGCTCATTGAATTGGTCATTTCATATATTATTACTTACTTGGAAAATTAGCTATTTATTATTTCTCAGTCTAGATACTATTTCTAATTGAAAGGTGATTTTTTTTCTAAAAAAATCACAAAATAAAGTGACAACTCAGAATCATACTTTAAGATCTCTACTTTTTTTATTGAATTAGAAATTAACATAACATAAAAGTAACCATTTGAAATGTACAGTTTAGTAGCCTTTAGTTCATCCCCAGTGTTATGCAACCACCGGCTCTAGTTCCAAAAGTTTTCATCTCAGATGAACTTTTAATTAATCAGTCACTCCCCAGTCTCCTCTTAACCACTAATCTGCTAACCATCTCTACAGATTTGCCTATTCTGCACATTTTATATGAAAGAAATTGTACAATATGTGATCTTTAATGTATGGTTTCTTTCCCTTACCTTACTATTTTCAAGGTTTATCCAAATTGAAGTGTGTACCAGTACTTCATTTATATTTTAGGTGAATAATATTGTATTGCATGGAAGTACTAAAATTTGTTATCCATCTATTACATTGATGACATTGCAGTTGCTTCTGCCTGTTGGCTAGCAAGACTATTGCTTTTATAACATTCATGAATAAATATTTGTTTGAGTACCTATTTTCATTTCTTTTGAGAATATACCTAGAAATGGAATTTCTGGGTCAATGCTTAAGCATTATTTGTTTTAAGTTTATTTATTTCTTTTGAGAGAGAGAGCACCTGAGCAAGTGGGGAATGGGCAAAAAGACAGGGAGAAAGAAAATCCCAAGTGTATTCCACATTATCAGCTTAGAGCCCAATGTGGGACTCCATCTCACAGATGTGAGATTATGACCTGAGCCAAAATCAAGAGTCAGAGGCTTAACACACTGAGCCACCCAGACACCCCTGTGTTTAGCTTTTTTGGGAACTACAATGATTGTATCATTTTACATTCTCCCCCAGAAATATATATGATTTTCTATTTTCCCGTATCCTTACCAACACTTATTTTCCTTATTTATTTATTTATTTATTTATTGCCATTCTAGTATGTGTGAAGTGGTATTTCACTGTGGTTTTGATGTACATTTCTCTAGCAAGTCATGATCTTTAGCTTTTTTTAGTGTCAATGTTGGACATTTGTATAAATTATTTGTGGAAATGTCTATTCAAGTCCTTTGCCCATTTTTTAATGGGGATTTTATCTTCTTGTTCTTGAATTGTAAAAATATTTTATTTAATATATATATTCTGGATACTAAATCTTTATCAAATTTATTTTTGCAAATACTTTTTGCAAATCCTAGGCAAATCTTTTTTCCATTCTGGAGGTTTCCTTTATCTGTCTTGATAATGTCCTTTGATATACAAAAGTGTTTTTTTTTTCATTTTTTGAAGTTCAATTTATCTATTTTTTCTTTTGTTGCTTAAGGTTTGATATCAAATCTAAGAATCTATTGCTAAATCTGAGAACACAAAGATTAATACCCATATGCTTTCTTCTAATGTTTTTATAATTTTAGTTCTTATTTTAAGGTCATTGGTCTATTTTGAGTTAATTTTTGTATGTGGTATAAGGTGAAAGTCTAACTTAATTCTTTCATATCTGGCTATTCATTTGTCCCAGTATCATTTGTTACAGATTTGTAATATTTTTAAAGTTTATTTCTTTATTTTGAGAGAGAGAGACAGAGACAGAGAGAGAACACACACACCCATGAAAGCATGGAAGGGTCAGCGAGAGAAGAGAGAGAATCCCAAGCAGGCTCCAGCACCTAGCTTGACACAAGGCTCAATCCCACAAACTGTGAAATCATTACCTGAGCTGAAATCAAGAGTCAGATGTTCAAACAGGTGCCCAAGATTTGTAATTTTTGAGTGAATGGACTTCTTTTCTATCTATGAATTTCTATTTAGAATTGCAGTGAAGTAAGAATTCATATGAAGAACATAAATACTTTGATTTAGGGGGTTTCAAAATCTTGGGATTATGCAAAACTTGCCTATAAAGGTGGCATTGCAGTTATGACAAGAATATAAACAAAATTATATCATCAACCAAAAAAATAACCAATTAATACCTAAAAAAAATAGTCACTGGGACCAAAAATAAAACTGCAATAATTGGCAAGTTAATTTAGTCAAATGAGATGCTAGCCAATATTTACTATGAATGTTCTTATATTCATTAACCACTATTTCTAACATATACTAATAGGCAGATGTCTGAAGAGGCTATTGAATAAATATGTAAGGCTTTGAGACAGCCGGAACTTAGAAAACAAGCACTTGTAATCCATGTTCATGCCAGATGGCTTACTGTTTCCTTAGTCTCAGGCTTATTATTTTAAAGATAAATGGCTCTTTACATTATCATATTTTAAAATATGTGTATGTTTAGAAATAAAGGACATAATTTCAAAATGTATTTAGAAAAATTAGAGTAATCCAAGGGATTTTATTATTACTTAAAAATTCAGGGGTCAAATATTACATTGTATATTAACTAACTGGAATTTAAATAAAACCTTGAAAATGGAAAAAATAAAACAAAAAACAAACAATTCAAGGGTCAGAATATTTTTAATAGAAAGATAGTTCAACCTCACCCCCCAAATTAAAAAATATATACATATAACAAAACAAATGATTCAATATATTTTTTCTATTTAAGTAAAGACTGATCCAAAGAAAACTGAAAGCAATGGTGTGAAAAGTAGATTACATTCTTTAAGTTCATAATGAGTTGCTAACAATGAATAAATCAGCAGAAACAAACTACTCTCTTCTTTGGATCTTAGTGTGGCTGTTCTATCTTCCTGAGGCAGATATCTGAAAACAGACATCTGAGTAGATTATTCTTCCTCTTCTTTTTTATGTCTCCCTTTTTGGTGTCACCTCCTCACTGAGGGCTTTTGTGACCAAGCATTCCCTAGCACTTCCTCCAGTTTAATTTAACTCCATAGCAATTGTCATCATGTGAGAGAACTAGTTCACTTAAAAAATAAACAAAAGCTTTTTCATTTTGAAAAAGTTGTGATATTAACAGAAAAGTTGCAAAGATAGTAGGGATTTTCCATAGCTCCCTCTAATGTTAACATCATTCATAACAAGAGTCTATTGGTCAAAACTAAGTACTTAACTTGGTACAATACTATTAACTAACCCAGAGACTTTATTCAGATTTCTCTAGTTTTTGCACTAATAATCCTCTTCTGTTCCAGGATCCAAAGCAGGATAACATGATAGATAGCATGTCTCCTTAGTCCTTCCCATCTCTGAGTTCTCTCCTTGTTTTTCATGACCTTGACACTTTAGAAAAAATTTAGTCAGGTACTTTATAGAATGCTCTTCTGTTTGGATTGGTCTGATGTTTTCTCATGTTTAGACTAGGGTTCTAGATTTTGGGAAGAATACCATAGAGATGAGGAACACTTCTATAGCTTCATATCATAGGTACATGATATCAACATGACTTACACTGATGGCGTTAACCTTGAATAAGTGGTGAACATAGTTTCTCACATATTTATTCATTGTAGAGTTACTAATTTTCTCTTTCTATACTCTATCCAAGTCTCTGTGTGCAGCCTACATCTAACGGGAGGAAAACTAAATTCTACCTCTAGAAAGGGAGATTATCTATAGGTAGATTTTAGAATTCTTTTGTAAGGAAAAATGTGTTTGTTGTTCTCCACTTATTATTCAATCCTTTATCCTTAAAAACTTTAATATTTATTTTATTCCTTGTGTTACAGTAAAATATTACTATTATTTATATTAGCGCTCAAATTTTTCCGCCTTTTTAATGTTTTATTAATTTCTGAGAGAAAGAAAGAGGCAACGTGAGCAGGAGAGGGTCAGAGAGAGAGGGAGACAGAATCTGAAGCAGGCTCTAGGCTCTTGAGCTAGCTGTCTGACGCTGGGCTTGAACCCACGAACCGTGAGATCATGACCTGAGCCTAAGTTTGAGGCTTAACTGACTGAGCCACCCAAGTGCCCCAAATTGTTCCACTTTTAAAGTTCTTTCAAGCTGGCCCCAGTGTCCCTTTGACAACCCCATCAGTTTGTGACTTTATTTTTCTTGGTTGGTTGGCTGGTTTAGCATTTCCTTATATTCTGGCAGTATAAGATACTACAAGCTCAGCTTAAATTTCCCCTGCTATAGATCTAGAATCCACCATTTATCTAAAGAACCTAGTTCCTTATATCGGTGTTTTACTTGTTTACCTTCTTTTTCTTTACACTGAAAGGTAAGTTTAATATGAGTAAAATTTTTGTTTGGTTTCCTGTTGCATATTCAGTGCTAAACAAAATATCTGACACATAGTTGGTATTCAATAATAATGCAAAATGGATAAATAAACAGAAAAAAATAAGACAATTCAGTTTATTCTACACTTAAGGAATCACAATTTTTAAATATTTTAACTTATTTTTCCTCAAAAAATTTTCTCAAAAAATATGTCCAGAAAATAAAGGCCATCATGAAATTAGCTTCCACATAGGGTTTTTATAATAATCAAGCTTTAAAAAATTGTGGCTAATGCTGCTAGGGCAGTCCTGGCATTTTTTTTTAAATAGATGTTCTTTGGGGGCACCTAGATGACTCAGTCAGTTAAGCATCGACTTCAGTTCAGATCATGATCTCATGGTTTGTGAGTTCGAGCCCTGTTTCAGGCTCTGTGCTGATAGCTCAAGAGCCTGGAGCCTACTTTGGATTCTGTTTCTCCCTCTCTCTCTCTCTGCCCCTTACCCCATTCACATTTTGTCACTCTCTCTCAAAAATAAATAAACGTAAAAAAAAAAAAAAGGTGTTCTTTTTCCTCCTCCTCCTTTTATCATTATCATCGTCATCATCACCACAATCACCATCATCATTAAATTGAGTTTTGAGACTGGCCACAGCAGCAGAGAGATTCTACTCTACTTTTCTTTTCTTTCTTTCTTTTAACAACCTAAACAGACTTTTTAAAATGTCTCCTCACAAATAATATGATATTTTTCTTGTTTTGTCTATCATAATTGTTATTGCTTTGATGAAACAAAAGAGGGTATGATAGAATACGTCACTACCTCTCTCTTTAAGTCAAATGGCTGAACCCAGTTTTCAACATCAAAGAAAATGCAAGGGATATAAACAAAAGGTGGGAACTTAAGAGAAAATGAGAGGCAGGCAAAAATACTTGACCTTAATCCGAGTGAAAGTTTGCATTGTGATTTGGCAGTGTTTCAATGGGTCCAGTCTATCAATCTTGAAAGTTCTTACCGTTTTTCTCCAGATGTTTGGGAACCACACACATTGAAAATGTGTCACAGCGTCACATTTCCCCCCCTTGCTTAGAAACTCTATAAAGTTCTAACTGAATGTCTTTCAAAGTCATATCAACCAATGCATTTAAATTTTTAATTATGTAACACTAAGTTTGCTGTCAGAAACAGATATAAAAAATAACTCTAAAAATTGAGAAGTCACTAAAATGGAAAGCTTATTTATCAATGCAATTTTGTTATTCTAGCACAAATTTCATGATTGGATCAGGTGCTGTCACGCCTCAGAGAGGTTTGTTTTCAATGGTGGAGATGATATATATGGTAGAAATTGATATAAAGAGATGTATTACTGTACCAGAAAATGCTGATTCTGAAATTGCTTTTCAATCATAGTTTTCACACTCTATACATAATCTCAGTATGTAATAGTGCCTTAGTCATTTGTGGTTTGATTTTTTCCAGTAAGTACTTGCATTGCTCATAAAGCACATGAATTTTGTCAATATTTTATGCTCAGGTTTGTGCTACATGGTGATAAATGACTGACTAACATTAAGAGAATTGGAAATAATTCTAAAAGGTAACCTGAATTTTAAAATTTGAAATCATTAACCTAAAAATTAAAGGATTTAGTTTTCATATCCAGGCTTAATGTTTGGGTAGGAAAACGCACTGAAAGATCCAAAACTGAAGAGAGACTTACTAAATATATAAAGCGTTTCTCTTCTAAGTATTGATATTGTTTGCTAGGAATACTGTCGTTCCCCTCCAGCGTGAACTTTAAGATGTGAGATTAATTGATTCCATCAGATCATAAATGCAACTTCAGTCACTTATAGAGTCTGTGAAAAGATTTCACAAACATCGTATATCAAATGAATCATTGTGTTCTAAAGTCTAAAATGGGAAGCTTATCCATATAAGACTTAAGCTATTATGTATATAAATAGACATTTCTTTCTTTCTTTTTGAAAATAGGGATATTCTTTTTGTGCTTCTGGCACACTCTACACAGAATATGGCTGTATTTCTTGCCCACTTTCTTGAAGGGTGCTACACAGAAAGCATCTGTACAGCCCAAAGAAAAATGTTTGAAGTAAAGGTTAAAAAAAAGAGTATTCATAAGCATTTGAAATAAGAAACTGGTTTTACTTTGGTTTCTGATTATTCCTGAACAGTAATAGTGGTATTCTATTTGCTATGAGATTTGTTGGCATTATTTTCTTTAACATAAGCTGTGCCCAGGATTATTTTGATTGTTTTTGATGATGTATTTATGTGTGGAGATGTGTATGAGGATATTTAGTGAGGATTCAATTTGTTACTATTACATGTGGTAAGAAAATGAATCATATATTCATAAATATATATGGTAACATCAATACTGTCTTTTATTAAACAAAAAGATGGGGATTACTTAACTGTAAATATCTGCAACTCAATAAATACCCATCATGTAATGTCTTCAAAGCTAAATTGGGGCACCTGGGTGGCTCAGTCGGTTAAGCATCCGACTTTGGCTTAGGTCATGATCTCACAGTTCGTGAGTTCCAGCCCCGCGTTGGGCTCTGTGCTGACAGTTAGCTCAGAGCCTGGAGCCTGTCTCCGAATTCTGTGTCTCCTTCTCTCTCTGACCCTCCCCTGCTCGCTCTCTCTCTCTCTGTCTCTAAAATAAATTTTAAAAAAATTCTAAAAAGCTAAACTAAATACTAGAAATTTAGGGTTATATTATTTAAAAAAGATAATAACATATGAAGACTCTTAAACATAGCTATACAATAAGATAGAAGATAAAGTCTCACAGAATCTTAGATATAATATTGTTATTGTGTTAAAAAAGTAAAAACAAAACATTCATTTTAAATTCTTAAAGTAAAAAGAAACTAGTACACAATATAATATAAGGAGCTAGGAGGGAGATGTGTGAGTATTGATATATTAATATTGATACATGTCTGAAAATTTAACCCAGAAATATAGAAACAAAATTTACATGTAAATTCAAGTAATAATACAGCCTAGAGAGTCCATGCATTGTGAAGTGGTTAAAAGAAATTGGAAAAACATAAAAGAATAAAATTATTTCCATATATTTTTTACATAAAGAGTACAGACACTTTGAAAGGATACATTAGCAGACCTTCAAAAATTTAAAAATTAAATAACTTCTCTACTGTATGTACTTCCTTTCCATAAAACATGAAGGCCAAGGTAGTGGCTTAGTACTGACATATAAGTGAATGCTTGCTTAAACACAAATGGTAATGTATTTGGTTCTTCGTACATTATTTTCTTACCAATTGATTCATATCAGTCTTCTATGATTCTTTTAGGATTCAATATAATGTGATTGATTCTTTCATATCATGGTGTAGTTTGCTCTATGTACATCTCTTGACTATATTTTTAGCTTGTTGAGGAAGGAAGAAGACCACATTAGCAGTGGGGGGGGGGGGGCGTACTGCATAACTTAGTATAGAGAAGTTCTTAAACATTTGCTCAGTATTTCCATGCATACTGACACCTTTGATAAAGGCACAGAAGTTTAATATAGAAATGATTATTTCCTTACAAAATAAAGACAATCTGAGCAAAAATCACATTAAAATAAGGTAGAAGTGGCAAAGCAGGAGAAATGGGAGGAAGGCGTGGGAGGTGAATTTTTGCAGATGAGCCTCACTTAATATAACTTCTATCTTCTAAGTAATTGGATTTTTTTTTCACATTTTAAAATTTAACTAGGGGCGCCTGGGTGGCTTAGTCGGTTAAGCGTCCGACTTTCGCTTAGGTCATGATCTCGCGGTTCGTGGGTTCGAGCCCCGCGTCGGGCACTGTGCTGACTGCCAGCTCAGAGCCTGGAGACTGTTTCAGTCTGTGACTCCCTCTCTCTCTGACCCTCACCTGCTAACACCGTCTCTCTCTCTCTCCTAGAAATAAATAAAACATTAAAAATTTTAAAAAAATTTAACGTTAATAGTGTGTGACCAAAGTGAGATAGGTAAGCACGTCTGTTGACATATCTAGAAAAGTTTTTTAAAAGGAAGAAAGAGGAGTTTGTGAGTGGCCAGTCATTTGAGGATCCACCTCTTGATTTGGGTTCAAGTCATAATCTCATGGTTCATGGGTTCGAGCTCACGAGCTCTGCACTGACAGCGTGGAGCATGCTTGGGATTCTCTTTCTGCATCCCTTCCTCTCTCCCTCTCTTTCTCTCTTTCTCAAAATAAATAAATAAGCTTAAAAGAAAACATTTGAAAAGAAGAAAGGCACCAAATAAGACTGCACTCGCACTCCCTTTCTTCCTGCTTGCCTGGTTTGATCCTTTCTTCTATAATTATTTTCTAAGTGTGAAGATAAGAGCTGTTAAGTGTTCTAAGTCTGAATTCCTTTGACTATTCACAATTTATTTTTGTTTATTCAAATTGCAAAACTTTTTAGAATTCAGTTTTCACATGTGAAAAATGAGAGGTTTTGAAGATAATTTCTAGAATGTATTTTTGTATTTCTATCATAACTCAGGGAGGTTGTAAATGCAGTGAAACTTTTTGTTTTTACTTTAGCAGAATCCTTCAGATAAAGTCTATTTTTGTACTCTGTTATAGTTAAGCAACATTGCTATGATAACAGATCATTTCAGTCAATAAGTATTCATTCTTGTGGATTGCCATATCATTTAGTGCTGACAGATAACAGAAACCATTCTAGATATTTAAATCAGGATGGGTTTTGCTATTGGGAATGAGATGCTAACAACAATGTTCTAAGGGTTGGAAGAATACACTTTGTGTGAACCTTAAATGGCAAAACTCACCAAACAAGGTAACTGCTACCTCCGCCATAATCAGGAAGCTCTGCCAATGACACATATTCAAATACAACTGTTGATTCTAGAAATATATCATAGCTACAATATGAAGATAGAGAATTGGCCCTCTGAATTGTTGGACCTGGAGCCATTCCCTGTCTGTTGGCACAACAAAAGAAAAACAGGTGGTCCTTTCCTGCTCGACTCCCCATTTAGCTCTGTTCTGGATTCAAGATTTAGGTAAATACCTTCCAAACGGATGGTAGAAATGTAGTCAGAAGGAGCTTAGGAAATACAATGATGTTTCTCTTGTGAATGCAGTTCAGCAAGTTACATTAGAAGTTTTGGCAAATATAGAAGAAGCTAATTCACCATATCTACCACAGTAACATAATTTTTGACTTGATAGAGCACTGATTTATTTATGAGTAGTAATATTAATTTTTAAATTTTTAATGTTTACTTTTGAGAGACAGAGGTTAAGGGGGGAGGGGCAGAGAGAGAGGGAGACACAGAATCCGAAGCAGGCTCCAGGCTCTGAGCTACCAGCTCAGAGCCCAATGAGATGCTCAAATCCACAAATGGTGAGATCATGACCTGAGCCAAAGTCAGACACTTAACTGATTGAGCCACCCAGGCACCCCAGTAATATTACTTTTTTAAAGGGAAAGATCTGTTTTCATCTTTTGCCAAAAGATCTTTCCATCTTTTACCATCTGTATCAAAACTGAAAGTCCCATTCATTAAAAATAAGTTTCTCTCTTTGCACCATTTCCTGTGCTAAAATATTGTAACTTTGCAGGTTATAAATATATAGGAATATCATTTAGCTCCCAGCCATGACCAGAAGTGTTTCTGATGCAATCATTTGTAAAATCAAATTGGTTTCAAACAACTACATATCAGTTAGAAGTGGTTTGACTGCCAGGCTTCTGTTTTGAAGGCACTCAGAGTATGCTTGAATCCTTTAGGTAAAAGAAAAATGGAAGGCTCAAGAAAATAAGGACATTGAAATCACAATAAGATGAGGCACAAAGAATTATAATTTAGAAATAGAAATTTTTTCAATAATTGAAGTAAATCCTTACCCCAAAATGAAAGAAGATAATCAGCTGAATGGCAAAGTGAAAAAAAAAAAGTTAAACATTTGATGGCCATACTTAAGTATAAAAGATTATTAAATTAAGAAAGAATCTATATTAATGTAAGAAAGTAATTTTCTTAGTCACGGGTAATGATAAAAATGAAAAGTTTAAAACAAAACCATATAAAATGTCCAGTGTATTTTGGATATGTACATCTTTTAAAAAGTATGACAGTCTACAGAAGGAACATTTCTACTGTGACTTAAGCATCTGAAAAAAATGTACTTTTATGTTCTTATTGACATACTTAAGCTAAATAGATGGCAAAGTACTCTGTTGACAACTTTCCTTCAATATTGCTTTTATTCTCATACAGCTCAGCAGGAAACACTGAAATCAAAGGATGCAATATTCTTACTTGAAATAGAGATGTGTAGCAAGCATTCATGAGGGCATAGGGTAGGCAGGAATTGTATTCAATCTGGCTTTTCTCCACTGGCAACTCTCACCCTGTGTATTAACATGAAATAGTGAATGGAAAACTGAAAGGATCCAGGACTTCTGTTAGGAAGGACTCTTAAAATAATAGTCTCAGTTCCCAAAGCCTAATGCCCTTTATCTTGTGGTGTATAGAGACAATTCAACCTTCAAAATGTTTTTCTTTCTTTCTTTTTTTTTTTTTTTGGTGGAATTTTATCTCCATTATGTAACAAAATTTATTCTCATGTTTTAAAGAGAACATTTTTAAAACACGTGAAAGAGACAAGCATGTGGGCCATTTATTTATGTATTTAACCTTAGATAATGTTTATGAGTAAAAATCCAAAGTCAGTGTTACATGAGAAAAGAGACTCCTGATGAAATTACAGCTGAATAGCCTGTATGTTTGTGTACTTGTACAGGGTGTATACTCTTCAAAATCGGGAAAGACAACAAACATGCTGAAGGGAATAGGAAGAGCCTTCAGATTCTCAAAATTTCCCTTTTCATATGAAATATTTTAAAAATATACAAACAGAAAATTATTTGAAGACTTTTTGTTTGGTTTTGTTTTTGGTCTAACAGCCATTAACTAATACTCTTGTATTGTATATAAAATAGGAAACATACATTATGCCCATTATGCTTACACTTCATGAAGGGCTTTACCTTTACAAATTTATTTAATACTTCAGACAGCTCTATGAGGAAATTAGATGAGTTCCCTCCTATTTTCTGATAGGAGGAAGTTGAGGGTGGGAGGTATCAATTGCCCAGGGAAATACCAACAGTGACAGACCCAGGATTTGAGATCCTTGCTCACTGATCATGTGGACAATGCTCTGAATCATGCCACCATATTGTCTCTGGAATATTGATGACCTGAGGCAATCTTTAGTGATCTTTAGTGTCACTACCCACAGGTGATAATAAAGACTGAAATGGAAACTTATTTCTGATTTCTGAGGAATACATGTGTCATTATATTTAAGATGTGTGAACCATTCTTTTAAACTTCCTATTCTAACTTAATTCTCTTGATTTGCAATAAGATTCTTTATAGAAATACGGAGGTGTTTTCTTTCCCCTTATTCACATCTTCAAAAGGATAAAATGTTAAAAGATACAGAAATTAAAAAGATGATATGGGGAGGCTTTTTTAAATTATAGAATTAGAATTTCTGAAAGGGAAGTACATAATTTACATTTTAAAAAATAAGAAATTCTGATGAACTACTAAGGTTTTATATTAATAATAAAGCATTTCTGTCTACCATATTCCAAGTCTGGAATCATAGTGGGTATGGAATAATACAATTTATATTCAGAGGTATCCTATTCTTTAAAAAGAGACGAAATTAAAAGTCAAAATTATACTAAAAAATTTTACCATTTCTATTCCATTGTTAATTTATCTGACTCTGTTGAACGATATGCATTTCATCAGGCATTACCAACAGCAATAGCAATTTATATGTTTCCACTAAAGGGTCCCCAGAACTAATTCAGATTATAGTTTATTTAATAAAATATAAATGGCTATATTTTCTCTTACTTGATCTTGCTTGATATTTTTGTTATATAATTTTTATTATGCTACTCGGAAAAGGTAGAGTGAGATATAGTATCTGTTTCTGTCCTACCAGCCTCCAATAGCCAATAATTTTCTCAAAGAGTCATAGAATATTAGCAGTGAAAACATTGGTTACAATGGTCCTCATCTTCTTGTCAGATGGTCACTGAACATCTTACTGATCACGTTCAAATGTGAAAGTCTTGTTCTGGAAGTATCTGTACTCCATGCTGTAAATGCCCTGAAGGTTGGAAGTGTACATTTATTTTACTGTATTCTAAATGGACCTACTCCAAATTATTTTACTTCTCTTCAGCATGCAATCTGTTTCTGTAAGTATTTTAGAAATCTCTACCTGTATTCATTCCCCTATACGATCTGTTGTTCCCTCTTTGACCTCAATTGTTACTACTTAACCTTATTTGCCATCTTGTTGGCCTCTTGTATGCTCCCACCTCAGGGAACTTGCTGGCTGGTTTCTCTAACTAGACATCGTTTCCTCAGATATATATTTGGTTAACTGACTTGCCTCCTTCATACTTTTGCTTAAATATTATCTTCTGAATGAGTTCTGGTGTAAATGCCTTATTTAAATTATGAGCCAACCACCCTTCTAACACTACACCATAATTCAGATCCCTTTTATACTGTTTTATTTTTCCATAGTACCTACCACCTTCTAACATACATAACTTCTTTTAAGTGTTTTTTTAAGTTTATTTATTTTGAGAGATGGAGAGAGGGAGAGAGTTTATGCATGGACAGGGGATGGGCAAAGAGAGAGAAGGAGAGAAAAAAATCTCAAGCAGGGTCCACGCTCAGTGCAGAGCCCAATGTAGAGCTCTAACCCATGAACACTGAGGTCACAACCTGAGCCCAAATCAGGAGTTAGATACTTAACCAACTGAGTCATCCAGGCACGACTTTTTAAATTATATTTAATTTTAATTATTGTTCTCTCCCTTTCTAAAGGCTCATTTCCAGGAAATAATGAATATTTTTATATCTTTCATTCACTAATTTATCCTAAATATTTCCAAGTATCCCAAGTACCATTTGGAACTGCGCATAATGATAACTAGTGGATATTTCACTTGGACTATATTCGTATTAAACAGACACTAGATTTTGTTCATTTAAAGATGTTTTTATTTGCTTGTCTCTTTATGTACTTTCACCAGATATATATTATTACCTCTTTTTTATACATCTTTGCATAATGAGGAGAATGTAAATAAAATGAATATTCAATACTAAGCAACTATCCATTATAAGTTATTGCTAGGATTAGAAAAAAAAGTCACAAATCAAAATATTACATGCAAAAACTTAGCCGGTTGTCTGTGAAGTAAACTTACATGTGATTTTGTTGTTATCTATCTGTATCTTTTTCCTTCTAAGGCAAGAAACAATTGTGTAAGAAGAATAACGCAAGTTTTTCACTTATGAGACTGTTAAAATATGGAGAGACATCAGATAAACAAATCTATCCAGTACATGCTACAGGCATCTAAGAAATATTAAATTCTAGGTTGGAATTTACCTACAAAGTGTTAGTTATGTTTCTTTAATGAAGGTTGTTGCAAAAGCTGCTTATAACAGGTAAACATATATTGGCTAACAAGGAAAAATTCCTTTTGCAGGTAAGTGCCAGATAAAAATCCTGCCATTTACAAGTTATTATATATAATCTATTGTCTCTACTCTATGAGTAATCAAAGGTGCTGTCACAGAATATATACTTTAAGTGCTGTGATTGGAAATGCCAAAGTCAAAGGATAACATTTCTGATGCCATATTAGAGTATAGGAAACAGGATACTCCTGGTTAAAAAAAGAAACCAGAGCAATTCATCACAGTTTTTTCAGAAATTTTCATAAAATTTACAGTGACTTAAATGTGGCAGTTTGGTCCATGCATTTATTACTACTTGTTCTGAAACCACATAGCAGTGATGTTCAGAGATTTTCTTCCAAATAATGGGAATACTTTAACATTTCTTTAGTATCCTTTGAATGCAGTGAGAACAAGAAACTTTAATAATGTAATCTACAAATAAATAGAAGAGTAGATAATATGTATAAATTATATGTTATAACTGAATTCAGCAGCTCAGTTTTTACATTAGGTACTACAATAAGAAGAATTATTTGAATTGATTTAAAATTACATTGTCAACATGTTCATTTGCTACTGAACATAATGCACACTGTTAACTAAAAGAATCTCCTCTTTGTAAGATGTTTCAGTTTGCTTCTTTGAAAAACAGAAGCAAAGGAAAAAATGTTTCCTACAAGAAGATGTGTAATGTATTTTTCCACAAAATACTTCACAGGATTTAGCAAGCAGTAGATTAGGAGATAATGATACAATGGTAAGGTAATATGGAAATGAGTTAGTGGAGGTGAGGCTCTAATCAATTAAAAAAAAAAAAACCTATGACAGGGAAAGATGAGACAGAGTACAAGATAAATAAGAAAGAATTTAGAATTAAAAATCAAATTTGGACATAATTAGAAAGACTAAAGCGAACAAACAAAAAATTCTAACACTGGGAGAAAGAAATGGTTTGAAAATGTTAAAACCTGTTTCCTAAGGCTGAGGAGTCTTTCACGTGCATGGAACCGGACTGTTTTACAGAATTTGTACATTGTCTCCAGTGTTTTCCTCTTTATCAGCATTCCAAGATTTCTCAGCTTTAGTTAAGCAATTTCTCCTATCTTAGATATCTAAGAGAAAAAAAGAGAAGTCCAAGATTAACTTAAATAGAGAAGAACCATCTCCCAAGTACAAATGCGAGCATGAAAGTAAGATGGAGACAAAGAGCAGTGAATGATCATCCTTAAGAGTGAATCAAAGAGATGATAGAAGTCTTGACAAGGCAGTAAAATAATGAGCAGTTAACAGGAAACTTGGAATAAACTAGAAAGTGATTATCTAGATCTCTTCCTATTTCTATCTGTACCTGCATCTATATCTATTTTAAATACACACACACACACACACACACACACACACACACACACACACACAGCTATAGCTTAAAAGAAATGTTTGAAATGATATATGCTGACATCCAGTTGACAAATACTGATTAAATGTCTTCCCTGTTGAAACATACTGTACACATGTTTACAGTGTAGCTATGAATGAGGCAGATATAGCTCCCTACCCTCTTGGAGTGTACAATTTAGCAGACAAGACATGCTTAAAAATAGCAAAGAATTTAAAAGTTATGGGTAACAAAATGGCAAAAAGGAGAAATTGAGAAGCTGCTGTGGGACCACATAATAAGGAGATCTAAGGTAATCTGGTAGGGCAGGTCAGGATTAATGTCCTGCAGAACTGAAATTTCAGTAGAGTCTAAATGGTGAACAATAAGGAGAAGAATCCCCGCTGTGAGCAGTCTGCTAGTTGCTGAGTATGTCTATCCAATTCTCTACTCTGTAGTTGGGAAAATAACTGTAGCATGGGTTCTGGAAGGCACTGGGCTCAGTGTGAGATGGAGCTGAGCTACAACTCCATTGATCATCTGACCTCTTTAAGCCCTTACTCAGACTGGTAGAACACGGTGATGTTTTGGGTGTCCTGAAATTGGTGCTAGTTCAGAGCCAGTGTTCGGCAATTCCCAAAAGGTCTGATTATTTCCTTTTCCCCAGTGGATGATTGCTCTGATAAAAGGCCATAAGTCCTTTTGGGGAAGTCTGGGAGAAAGGTTAACAGCATGCATTTTTGTCAGTGTAATGGGATCCCTCATCTCCATTTCCTCTTTATTCATGGGATCTGTTAACTGGTTTAACTTTGGGACTTGATTCTTCATTTTTATGATTCAAGTTAGATGTTTGTTCACTTTTACCCCTTGCCTCTCATTTCCTTCTTCTCTGACTTCAATTTGTTATCTGCCTCTACTACCCTTTTTTAAGTTATTGATGACCTCTGTTTGATTTAATTAGTCATTTGATCCCTTCGCAGCTTACCACCTGGGGGCCCCTCTTTGCTTCTTAAAACATCCCACTATGCATCACTGAACGCACATGCAAAATATGCATTAGATTGTGACTTTCCATTATGCAAAACCCTTTGATAGCTGCCTATACCCATAAGGAAAAAGTCCTAAATTCTTCAAAGTTTGTTCACGTGCTTTCCTCACACTATATTTTTCTTTTGTGGTTGAAAAGAATATATATATATGATATGGCCTGTTTCAAAATGCCTTATAAAATCAAGTTTTAATCTCCAAAATAAACTAGAAATATTTAAAATACATGAAATTTCATTTTACATTAAAACATGCATGTAGGAACACTAATTAAAATCTGACATGGCTCATTGAGAGTACTTAGTGAATAAAAAAAGCCATTCAGAATAAAACTAAGAGCAACAAAACCAGAAGGTAATTGGTAAATGGAGGAGATCATGAAGCCTAAGACTCAAAGAAAAGAGAAGTCTCCAGGCTCATGAATTAGAGGCAGGAACTCCCAGATCTCAGGGGAAAAAAAAAATGCCTGGAGGAAACGAGTTATTGTGAATCAATTCTGACAAAATTATGCTGAGTTAGTCCCATGTGAGACTTCTCTAAGAAAGTGTTCTCCCTGTTAAATCTGTTACCACCCTTCCCCCAATCAGGAATTCCTATGACAAGTCCAAATACCCAGCAATAATACACAGGTCAACAAAGAATTCACCAGAGGCTCCTCACTATGAAAAAGAAAGTGTCAAAAGAAGGAAGGAAATTAGTGGTATTGAGGGGAGAAGGATGTCTTTTTGAAGTTATGCAAGTTAAATGCTTAATTGAATGTGGAAAAGGTGGGTGTTATAGACAATAGATATTGATGATGATGGAGAGAGAAGTAAATAATGGTGAAAGCAAGAGGCAGAAAGGAATGGAAATCAGTGTACAGGTGAAAGAAGGACAAAATATCATTTAATGCAAAGTAGTATTTTACTTTTATGAAAAGAAATTGCACAGGATACATTTTTCTATTCTTTTCTATTTTTTCCACTCGGTGGGGAAAAGGCAATCCTTCAAGTTCTCTGTCATACTGAAATTGCATAATCTAAGTATTGCAGTAGTAACAGCTCTCTCAAACAGCTGGTGTGCTTATGTGTGTATGAGCAGAAAGTGCCCTGCCCACGAGGGCAGTTTCTCCTTTTGACATCTTTTGGCCATTTCATCTAATACCTGACACCAGGCACCTCTATTGGCAGTCATGTCATCACTGGCTTTCCCCAGGCATTTAGGGTGTCATTAGGCCTTGGGCTTTTTGTAGCAAGAAAGGATATAAACTTTTTCTCATGTCATAGTTGGCAGCCTTTCTGTGAAATTACTGCAGTGCTCTCATGTGCCAGATGCCAATGAGATTTGAAGGAAAGGGACAAGTACTATAGATATTTCCTATAGATAAATAGATGGAACCTGTCTTTAAGACTGATGGAGGAGATGCAAACCCACAGACGGACAATTATTTGTAATGTGCTTCCTTCTCTGGCATTCAAATATAAAAAGATGAAAAAGTTAAAAGCATCAAAGATAAATTTAAAAATATTCATGCAGGGGCGCCTGGGTGGCTTAGTCGGTTAAGCGTCCGACTTTCGCTTAGGTCATGATCTCGCGGTTCGTGGGTTCGAGCCCCGCATCGGGCTCTGTGCTGACTGCCAGCTCAGAGCCTGGAGCCTGTTTCAGTCTGTGACTCCCTCTCTCTCTGACCCTCCCCTGCTCATGCTGTCTCTCTCTCTCTCTCCTAGAAATAAATAAAACATTAAAATAAATAAATAAAATAAAATAAATAAATGAAAATATTCATGCATATAGATGGAAGCAAAATTGAGTGAAAGGAGAATTCACAATACAAAAGAAAAGTTTGAAGATGAAGAAAACAAATCTATAAAGAGGAAGGAGAAAAAGGTAGTGAGTTGTGAGTAGAGAAAACAGGAAAGGTATCTCATGCAATTTAGGAAACCTTTAATGTTCTACCTGAACAAAATCAGTTCCTCCTGTTTAATCGTTTTATTTCAATTTTATTTTAATATATATGTATGTATATATATGTTTAAATATATATACTTGTAATTGATACAGGTATGATCAGAATTTTTAGAAATTAATTATTAGCTAGTTAATATATTAGAGCCAACTTTTGATAGTACAGCAAAACACAGAGCCCTGAGGTAATAAAATGAATTCCCTTGATTTATAGAGGTATTTATAAGTTATATTAGCATACATATTTTTAACTAATTATGCCATCAATCATAGGAGTATACAGGGCAAGTGTTACTGGTTACAGATGAGGAAATTGGTACCTAAGACAAAGCAGTGATAAACAATGGAAATGGGGCTAGAAAACTGGCTTTCTTCCTTCCATCTCCACCTCTTGTTATTTTTACACTACAGCTCCAAAAGCATCAGACAAGGCAATTTAGGGTGAATGTAAAAAGAAGAGTATAATAAACAAGCAGACACAACTCAACTAGGAGAGTATAAAAATGATTATTATCCAGAAATGTCACAGTGATACTCTAGAATATATATATTTATATATACGCCAAAATATATATATATGTAAAATATATGTAAAATATATATATATTTTGGCAGGGGGAAGATGTAAGTGGTGGAAAAGCTATGTGAGACATGAAAAGGGAGAATGAGCAATAGGTATAATGCTACTAGTCAATCTTACATCACTACTCTACTTGGTCAGGGAAGCTATAGAACATTCCTTTACAAAGTCAATTTTAAAGATGTATTACCCAGGATTCTCCAGAGAATTGGGACCAGTAGGAGCTAAATAAGTAAATAAAATAAAATATATATGTATAAATGTAATATGTATTACTTTATATTTTATTATAAATTATATAAATATATATGATGAGAGAGATTTGTTTGTTATTGTAAAGAGTTAACTCACATGGTTATGGAGACTGGCTAGGCTAGAATCGGTGGCAGGCTGCCAGGAGGGAGATCCAGGAAAGCCAGTGTTCCTGTTCTGATCCAAAGGCCAGTCAGTTGGAAACCCAGGAGAGTTGATAATGCTGACGAAGTCTGAAGGCAGTCTTCTGGAGAATTCTCTTTTGCTCAGGGTAGGCCAGTCTCTTGGTTCTATTTAAGCTTCCAACTGATTGAGTGAGGCCCACCCATTTTGCCTAAAGTTCACCATTTAGATGTTGGTCTCATCCAAAAATATTCTCTAAGGTAATACATCAAATTAACCATCACAAAAGGAATATCCTCATTAAGAAACTAAATCTCCAGAGATGAAAATTATGTTTTGCTTTATAATTTCTACCTTGTTTTTTTTGAAAATAATATAATAAATATTTACCGAATATCTACTGAGTATCATGCTGTCTTCCAGGCTTTAGTGGTACAGTGGAGAAACTGACAGAATAGGTTCTTATCCTTATGCTTTTTATATGGTCATCATCACCAGTAATTTAATTCACAGGCAGTGGTATTTGAATGACTTCATTTGTTTAAAGCAAAGGTCTATTTCCCTAGTGTACACATAAAATCTTTCTCCTCATGGGAAAATTCTTCCTTTGACATCTGAAGTAACATAAACTCTTAGACAATTTGTGGAAGATAGAAGCATTTAGCAATGGTTAGTGAAAGAGCTCTGAACACCTACACTGTGAGAAAGCAGAATTAAATATTTTAAAATCTTTCTATATTTTCTATCAGTGTATATTGAGATCATTTTTTACCAAAAGGCTTTGCATGGAAATATAATTTCTTTCAAGTACTGCTTACGGTATATTGTCAGCTAGTACTGAAACCAACTTTGAGAGGTACTATTACATGTATATGTATATTGTATTTTGTAACATCTATTTGCTCCAAATGTAAATTAAAGCACGTACTTAAACCAGAAAGCTCAGTTTGATTGTTTTGTCCTGTTTTATCCTTATTAAATTATTCAATATTAAAAAATTTTATGTGAGGCTAATATTTACCCTGAAGAAAAACTTAAAAACAAATTTTATTTAGGAATGCTTGTTTATTGAAATACACACCCTCTGCATTAGATTCCTAAGGCTGCTATAACAAATTACCGCAAACTTGATGGCTTCAAACAACAGACATGATTTCTTCACAATTCTGGAGGCAAGAAGCCTGTCAATAGCACCACACTAAATCAAGGTATCAGAAGAGCCATTCTCCTAGAGGCTTTAGGGGAGAATCCATTCCTTGACGTTTTTGGTTTCTGTTGGCTACTGGGATTCCTTGGGTTGTAGTCACATTACTCAAATCTCCAAGACCATCATCACCCATCTTTCTCTGTTCCACTTAAATATATTTCTTCTCTGTGTCTATGTAAAATCAACTTCGGACTTTGTAAGTCTTCTTTGATTGAATTTAGAACCCACCTGGATAATCCAGGATAATCTCTCAGTCTCAGATATTTAATTTAATTTAATCAGCAAAGATGTTTTTTTTCTTTTGCAACATTTATAGATCCTGGGTCCTAGGACCTCATATCTTGGGCGGCCATTAGCCTACAGCACTTCCCTTGCAACACATGACTAATTTTCATTTTTATTAATGAGTCACTCAAGATAAATTATATTATGGTACTGTAGCAAACAGCTTCAGACTATTGGTGTCTTAAAACAACTGTTTATTTTTCTCTCATGTTACATATCCATCGGTGTCCTTACACAAGGATTGAGGCTGACTGAGTCTTAACTCCTGGGAATATGACCTGGCACAGGAAGAAAGGGACTGTGTGAATGTATACCATTAAGGTGTTTTGTTTTTTTTTAATTTTTAAGAGTTTATTTATTTATTTTGATAGAGGAAGAGAGCCAGTGGGTGAGGGTCAAGAGAGAAGGAGAGAGAGAGAATCCCAAGCAGGCTACACACTGTCAGTACAGATCCCAATGTGGGGCATGAACTCACAAACCATGAGATAATGATGTGAGCCAAAGTCAGATGCTTAGCTGACTGAGCCACCCAGTTGCCCCTACACAATTAACTTTAAAGACTGCCCATAGAAGGTTGCTTTTCACTGGCTACTCCTAACCGTTTTAGACCCTACTGTGTGCCTATAAAGGGAAGAACCAGAAATTTGGTTAACATCTCTATAACAATCAAGCTATGTTTCAGTTAAAACCTCAATTTGATATAGAGGAAATTGATTTGGGATAAATATTAAGAGTTAACTGAACTTATACAGAATGATGGGGTTTAGCAGCAGCATCAAAATTTTAACTTAGAAATTCCACTTTAAGATTTTAAATAGAAATTTAGAAAATACTATATTACTTTTAATATCTTATCTTTTGAATAATAGGCTACCTTAAAATATGCCAGGTACTATCCAGAAGATCTGGACTGTTCTCCTGTAATTGGTATTGTTCAGATTTGGAAGCATAATTGAACTAGGTACTGCTATATGGGTGGGCCTACCCATATTTCCTTGGGGTCTTGGGGAGAGATGTGATATTGTCTCAGACAATGCTACGAATAAGAAGCTTTGACTTTGATGTTTGTCTTTTGAGTTGCTTTTTCAGTAGTAAGAAGATAGAAAATATAGGTTTTTATGTAGGGTCAAACAAAGGGCAGTGGCCAGTTAAAAAAAAGATGAATTATTGAAGTATTATGAAGCTAAGGAGAACTTGAAATCAGTTTTAGATATTTGCAGTAAGGCCAAGTTCCTAAGGGAAAGCTTGAAGTCCTGCTTTTGGGTGGATAGCATTTGCTAAGAATGTACCCTCAGTACTGGCAAAGGGACACATTTATTTGATCATCTTGACAGAGAGGTTGTAGGAAATAAATGTTTTTTCTTATAAAGGAACATGGTGATATGATTTACATGAAAGTGTGTTATAAAGTAGAAAGCACTATGCAAATGTAGACTTCTTTATCCCTGAAATTTAATGTGTTAATTTATTGGAATGTCTCAGAATTTATAGCTCAATAGATGGAATGAATATACTTTTTACACACTTTAGAGGCATGCAATCAGACATCCAAAAGTCAGTGGGAAGAATGTTCCAGTCAGAGGAAATAAAGGCAATTAGGCCATGAGTTAAGAGTGAGTATGAGGAAGTAGAGGAAAAATATAAGGATAAAATATAGAACTGGTAGGCAAGAGACTGATTAAGTTGGAGCCTCTGGACATGGACGTATTTTCAAAAGAACTATGTAATGATAAGATTTTAATTTTAGAATGTTATATTGGCTGAGAATACAGAGGGGAGTTTGAGAGGGGAAAAAAGGAAAGCAGAGTATTGATGAAACTATTAGAATACTCCAGAGAGAGAGAGAGAGAGAGAGAGAGAATCCTAGTCCACAGGGGCTGTTGAGACAACAGAAGTCAGTAGCATTAGTCTTTACCTAAACAGAATGTACACCTCACTCACTGCCTTCTGCCAGCTTGGCCTGAGATCTGTGATCACGGCTCTGTAGTCATGGGATTTCTGTCCCAGTGTCTTCTGACATTCTTTGATCTCTATAGTGTTTATATTTGGAGTCATCTTTGTATGGTGTTTTGGATCTGTGTGATTCAGCTTACGTTATAATGTGCACTTATTTCTTTTTCCTTTTTTTCTTTTTTAATTTTTTTTGTTTTGCTTTGGGAGGGTCCCTAAATGAATGGCACTTTAGAAGCAGCAGAAGGAGCAGGCACTTCTGAGCAAACACAGTTAATGGCATGGACAGAAATCTTGAGATAAGAATGAAAATGAATAATGACTCATAAGGGATTTGAGAAAAAATGATTGATTTGAAAACTGTTCCAAAGTGGATGAGTAATTGGTGTCTATGAAGGCAGGAAATAAAATAATGGAAGAGAAGACAATCCTAGTTGTATAATTCCATACATTCTCCGTACAGAAAGGAAAACTTGAATTTACAAACTGTACAGTCCAGTTTGTAAATTCAAGAGAAGCTGTACAGTCCAGCAATTGTACTTCCACAAATTTATGCTATATATAAAGTAATGCATATTAGCAAAATGGTACATATAAACTAAGACTTGTAGGAGCAATGTTAATAGAAGAAAAGAATGTGTATAATTACTATCAATACAACTTATTAAATGAACTATAATACGTTTATACAATGTCATATTATGCACATTTAAAAGCAGTTCTAAAATTTAATTTTCTTTAAGTTTATTTATTAAAGAGACAGGGGCACTGGGTGGCTCAGTCAGTTAAGTGCCTGACTTCAGCTCAGGCCGTGATCTCGCGGTTCATGAGTTGAGCCAGATCCTGCTTCAGATTCTGTGTCTTCCTCTCTCTTTCTCTCACTCTCTCTCTCTCTGCCTCAAAAATAAACAAACATTAAAAAAATTTTATTAGAGACAGAGCATGCTAGTGGAGGAGGGGCAGGGAGAGAGGAAGAGAGAATACCAAGCAGACTCTGGGCTGTCAGTGCAGAACCCAACATGGGGCTCAGACTCATGAACCATGAGATCATAACCTGATCCAACACCAAGAATAGGTTGCTTAACTGGGTCACTGAGGCACTCCAAAATTAAGTAGATCTAAGAACTAATATGGAATATATCTAAATCATATTTTGGGGTGAAAAAGAATGCTAGAGAAGTGTGTGTGTGTGAATATGTGTGCATGTATGCCTATGTATGTGTGTACTTTCATACACATCACATACAGTGTTTTCGTTCACTTCCTCTGAGAAGAAGACACCAGCACAGGATTAGTTGTGTAAAATATTTTTGAGGGGAAAAGGAGAGGGAGCCATAGGAAGTGGGGAAAGTTTTGACACTGCCATGAAATTTATCCCCTAGGAAGGGAAAGAAAGAAATATGATTGGTTGGAAGAGCCCAGACTACAACACAACTTTGATGAAGCTGATTGTGATTCTTCAAGTAAAAATCACTAAATGATGGTGTCCTATATTTCAGAAAAAAACAGGCCTGCATGCTCACTCATTAGGTGGAAATAGTCCATGGACATCAGTGTGGATATACTAGTGATTTCAGAGGGCAGAACCTGGGGCTGTTGGTCAGTTACACTCCCTGAAGCAGGAGACCAAAGATGCATATATTCATATCTGCTGTAATTCATTCTTTTTATGAAAAAGATCTATTTTACATGCAAGTTTGGGAATAGCTCCCCCATAGCTCTCCCATCCATGTACTTCTCTTCCTAAAGGAAAACAGACAGGTGTTAATGGAACAATCTGGTTTTAATCATTGAGTTTGGTCTTGTAGCTGTACTCATTCTTTATTTCCTATATCATTCATGCTAAAGTTCACTTATCATCAGCTGTCACTTCAGTATATCTTGGTAGCTTATTAAGTACCGTGATCCAAAGTGTCATTCTCAAGGGGTCATTTTGTTTTCAGGATGGAGTTGCAGTACATGGGATGCATACTTAAAATAGGACAAGAGATTATCAGGGGGCACCAAAATTTATCAGCTAGTTTCACCACATCTTCTCTCTCCGTTGTATATAAGAAACCCTGCTTCTTTCTGCTTATCAGGGTTAATTATGTATGCCAGTATGGCGATTCTCCTTTTCAGCTATCAGTCCCAACATAAGGACCCTTAAAATCCCTGGAGTAACTTGCAGTTTGCAGGCCAATGGAACCATTGCTGTGTTTCCTTACAAAGTGTGTCAACTTTGTGAACTATGATCTCCAACCTTGAAGAGCCCAGGGATGTGGGAAGAGGAAGTACACATTTCCCTATTGGGTCTTTAGGAATAAAAATAATGGGAGCCATATTTTGGGACCTATGAAGTCTTCCTACTCGGGACACAACAATCATAAAATCCTCAGATTCAATGTGTATGCTTTATTCTGAAATACAGCATTCCATCATTTCACATTGCTGTTTTTTTTGCTTTTGAGAGAGTAATTCAGCTGTGCATTTAAAAAGTTAAGCTGTTTCAGATTTTTATGGGACCAATTATTTCCAGATGGTACATTGTGTTCTATAATCCTTCACTGTGAAGTGAATCTAATGGTTATATTCTATTCTGTGCCAGACTCCATGCCTTTAGATCAGGTATTATGTAAGCTCCTGTACAGTGGTTCCAGATAACCCTTTGAAAGCAGAAAAGGTAAATGCATACTCAGAAATTTGTCTCTTTCCCAGAATATGGATTTCTGAGTCCAAACTGGATTGAGCCCACTATAGTCAAGATGCCATCAGGTCGCTGGTTGATTCCCTTGAGGAATATTGCTATATTATAGATTCAGTGTTGGTCTTTTTCTGAACTCTTGGTCTTTCAGACACAGCAATGGCCAGTAAGAATTCATGCTGTTGGATAGCCTCAGTCTCTGCCACCTTGTCCCTTTTTGTGCCTAAAGAGTATGTTCTTAAATGGTGGATGAAGAAGCTTGGCTAACATCAGCTGGACAAGTCATTTTGTCAATGTGCTTTATTTCAATGATTCATTGTGGTGTATGTTTTCTAGTAAGCTTTAACACATACTACAGAAATCTCCCTACTGTGCACACATTCTCATATATATATCCCCATGTTTGTACTACAGATCTTGTCTCTAGTTGTATTAATTTTCTACTGCTACTATAACAAATTGCCACAAAGCCAACAATGTAAAACAATACAAATTCATTCTGCTGTAGTTATGTAGATTAGAAGTATGACACTCATTTTATTAGATTAAAAATCAAGGTTTTGGCAGGACCACTTCCTTTACGGAAATTTTGGGGAAGTACCTGTTTTTTTGCTTTTTCTAGTTTCTAAAGGTTTTCACATTCCTTAACTTGTAGCCTTTTTTTCTATGTCCTCAAGGCCAGTAAGGTTACATCCTTCTTACTGTTTTTCCATTGTCATACATCCTTCTCAACACAACAACAACAAAAAAAATTATCCCCTTTTAAGAATGTGTGTGCTTTGATAGGGCCCACCCAAATAGTAGAGAGTAATCTCCCCATTCTTATCTAAGTAAGGTTAAGGACTTTGTAATTGCACTGCAAAGTCCCTTTTGACATGTGAGGTAACATAATCTTAGGTTCCAGGAATCATGACATGTTCACATTGAAGGAATGGGGGTGGGGAGTATTCTTCCTACCACACTGGTCTAGTTCTTTTCCTTTCAGACTCCTGACCACATAGGCAAACCATTGATCTAGGAACCTTTATGCACCCTCACATTAGGCCAGCTTTCCTCCACTCAGTGTGGAAGACTATGTACACTATTGTGGTTATGTCTACTGGGAAGATTTTTCATCTCCATCATCTTTCAAAACAACTCTTTAATGTAGCTGAATTCAACTGCCATTCATTTTTTATTTCCACCCTGAGAGTCTATCAATATGTCAACTTCAGATTATTATTTCTCCTTCTTCAACTGGTCATAAGGGCCCCTCCCCACAATATGGCTATAGACACAGACTAGGCACCTCATCATGCAGCTTACTTGTACCTTCTCACCCAAAGGGGCTCAAAGCAGGACAAACTATTTCCATCTTAAAATGCATGCTTACTACACTCATCTGAATTTTTACATTTAGTGCTTCCAACAGAACACAACTCTTTTTTTTTTTTTTTACTTTTTTAATGTTTTATTTATTTTTGAGAGAGAGATAGAGACAGCGTGAGCAAGGGAGGGTCAGAGAAAGAGGGAGTCACAGAATCCCAAGACAGGCTCCAGGCTCTGAGGTAGCTGTCAGCACAGAGCCCAGTGCGGGGCTCGAACCCACAAACCATGAGATCATGACCTGAGCCGAAGTCGGACGCTTAACTGACTGAACCACCCAGGCGCCCCCAACAGAACACAACTCTTAATGATCCAGACTGCTTTGGACTATATTGTAACAGAAAGTGGGAGAGTTAATATAAATCTGAAGCAAAACTATAAATGAATATTGTTGTCCAGCTAACATGAACGTAAACTGTTTCTCATTTTCTTATCTAAGTGAAATGAAAAAAATAATATGTATCAAGTCAGTGATCACATACATGTACATGAGAGTTTACTCATGTGCTCTATGCGAAATACAATGACTAACACAGCAGCTGGGTCTAGACTTCTGCCTGGCTAAGCCTGCAGTGTTCTGTAGCCATCCCCAGGAATCATCTGGTTTCTGTGGAAACCAGAATGGCTAATGAAGTGGAGGTATGATAGAGACACAGTCATGTTTCTTTTAAGGTTTTACTGATGGCACTAATCTATGTTTATCTTGTGTCACAGTCTAAGAATTCAATGTTGGAGTTACTCTAATTGTTAAGTATATCCATTCCAATTATATATTTGGTGACTGGGGACCTTGTGAGCCCACTGTAAGCCAGGATCTTAGCCAGTACCCCAATTTATTACTTGGTCTCTGTAAGCTCTCACTCATAATAAGGCAGTTGTGATAGCTTTTTGGGTCTCTTAGTTCCAATATGAAGTCAGACCTTGAGTGTATAATCCTTGAAATAACTGGCTATTTCCCTTTCTCCGAGAGTGGGAAAGACATCACATTATATACTTTTTGTGGTGTTGGGAGGTCTTTTCTCACCATGATATAGCAACTTTAATCAATTGATTCTATATCTAAAATCTGGCTGACATCTGGGACTGAGCAAGGAATTTTGGCCTTGGGTTGCAATGAGTGGTTTCAAACTCCTGCAGGTTTTTGTACAAATGGCTAGGCCCTAGATTTAATAGAATTATTTTTCCATGGACCAGCATTGAGAATTTCTGTGGTAAAGTCCATCCCTCACTGACCAAGACTATATTACATAGCTATACTATGGGTAGAGAGGTATACAAAATGTGAATAGTGGTTTATTCTTCTCATTGGGGTAGGAGCAAACCATTCCCTTTGAATGGAACCCAACTGGTTTCACTCGCCAACGAGATCAGTGTCAATTCTGTGGTAAATAACTGTTGGATTATACAATGCAAACCTTTCTGTACCAACATAGCATGGCAGGATAAAGAGCAAGGTGTGGGAGGAAAATGAGGTAGGTCAATGTTTCTATAGCCTATATTAAAGGGAAGGAAGTAGAAATTATAGATGTCTGAGCAGATGTTTAGAAAAGAGACCAGAGAGTAAAGATCTGAGATCTAGGATATACTGAGCACTAATGAAAAGACATTGAGCACCTTGCATGAAAAAGGGAAGATTTAGAAAGCACATGGCAGTTGTCTTACTCTATCTGCAAGTTTGCCGTGTGTAACATTTGCACAGGAATTTTTGGTTTACTTTGAAGTGATCCTCATGAATTTGCAGATTACCAGATACCTATACTGCAGTAGAATTATACCAAAAAGCATTGCAAGTGCTTCTGTAACTCTTCAGTTGTGAAAATTAACAACTATGAAATTAAATTCAAATTTATGAAAAGCTGTGGGGTCTCTGGAGAAAAGTGATGGCATGGAATACATGCCAGGAAATTAATATGTGCATATATGTGTATGTTTGGTAAAATCTGAAACTGTTATAATAATTGAAGTTTTCCTAATCAGTATCATCCAAGAAGCACAAAATACTTCGTAAATTAATGAGTTTAATTGCTTTCACTGTGTGAGTAAACCAAAAGTCCCAGAGAGTTCAAATACTTCATTTTAAATATTGTGGGGAAAGACTGTCATCTTGATTCAAAGTGCATCTGAACTTCCTGGTTTAAATTCTATGCTACATTATGTCTCTTTTGTTAATTAGTAATTAAATGACTGTTATTAATAGTAAGATAACTAACATTTACCTTTTACACTGCAAAGTACATCATTTTCTTTAATCGTTATTATTATCTTTTTATGTTCATTTATTTTTGAGAGAGAGAGGCAGAGCACAAGCAGGAGAGGGGCAGAGAAGGGGAGGTGGAGACACAGAATTTGAAGCAGGCTCTAGGCTCTGAGCTGTCAGCACAGAGCCCAGCATGGGGCCTGAAGTCACAGACTGGATGATCATAACCTGAACCGAAGTGGGACTCTTAACTGACTGAGTCATTCAGGTACCCTGTCCTTTAGTCTTTAAAAAAAAAAAAAAAAAAAAAAAAAAAAAAAAACATATCTGTATAGGGTGCCTGTGTGGCTCAGTCGGTTAAGCATCTGACTGGCTCAGGTCGTGATCTCACAGTTTGTGAGTTTGAGCCCCCTCCCCCCCCCCCAATTGGGCACTGACACTGACTGTGCATAGCCTGCTTGGGATTCTCTCTTCCTTTCTGTCTGCCCTTCCCCTGCTTGCACTTTCTCACTATCTCTCTCAAAATAAATAAACTTTTTTTAAAAAACGCACATATCTGTAAAAATAAAAGGGTATCTGTTTTTAGACATAGTGTACATTGAGAAAACAAGGGCCAAAAAAAAAAAAATGGTAGTTGAGTTCCCTAACATTGCCTGGCTAGTAAGGAAGGGGACCAGGCACGGAAGACCTTCTGCCTCCTGGTGCAGATCTCTTGTTACCACTTCAGTATTTGCATAACAGCTCATGTGGTATTCTGAAGTTTAAAGGTGACTTTTGATCATTATGTCTCCCATCACACCTCTAAGTAATTAGAAATCAGTTAATGTTTGTTGAAATCGTGTGATAATGACATATAACTAAAGCATGTCTTTTTTTTTTTTTTTTCAGTGAAGTCATATAAAGTGGCTCTGGAGTCAGATTGCTACTCCCTTTACTAGTTGTATGAGCTCAGGCATGCTTCCTATACTCTCTAGATCTCAGTTTCCTCAGTTGTAAACTGGAGGTAGCGATAGCACAACTTCATGGAGTTGTTTATGTGGGTTAATCAAATTAATATATGTAAATTACTGAAAACATTGCCTGGCAAAACTAAGATTTCAGTAAACACTATCACTCTTCTGGAATATTTTCATCATGGAAATACAGTGCTTGGCTTCTTTTAAAACAATGGAGTCTCCTGAGTGCCTGGGTGGCTCAGTCGGTTAAACATCCCACTTTGGCTCAGGTCATTATCTCACAGGTTTCTGAGTTTGATCCCTGTATCAGGCTTCTCTGCCTTCAGTGCAGAGCTTGCTTTGGACCCTCTGTTTCTCTTTCTCTCTCTCAAAAATAAATAAACATTAAAAAAAGAGAGAGAGAATGGAATTTCCCAAGACTTTTGTGAGGGTGTCACTTAAATCATATATAGTTTTAGAGGGACAAAAATTGTTTACAGAAGCTGTTATAATTTACATACGAGGCAACTAAGACCCAGGAAAGTTACATGCCTTCTCAAAAATAGCATGCCTTGGTGATGGCATGTGGTTTAGCAACCTGTTATTCTCAGAAAGTAATCTCAGAAAGTGTTGTTTGGAATTTATTTTACTTGGATTAAGATAATACAGAAGTTTTTGCATTTATGCATTTTTTATGAAAGTAATCAACTTTCAAGCAAGTTTTGCTGCTTAAAAATGTAAGATTTTAGTTCTATAAAACTTTTCCAAGTAACTTTGTAGAAATGAGGTGCAATTGTACTTTTTAGTTCCGAATATAATTATAAGTAATTGTCTGGATTCAATAATATCAATAGCATAATTCATGGAAGGGTATGTATAATGTTTAATTCAGATCTTCTGATAATTTTAGCCAATACCTAAAAAAGTGTATGCTCTTTGCAGCATCAGAAAACTTGAAATTAGGCATGATCTAAGAAATATAGACAAGCATTATTATATTTATTATCAATTTAATAACAATTGAAGAGAATTTCTGAGATTTGAATGTGTCTTTTTATAACCAACTCTTTGATTTACAATGAAATTTGATTTGGTTAATAAGGGTATAAAAATGATTTTATGAACCAGGACTAGTGAAGTGAGTAATGGTGAATTGAATATTTAGTTTTAAATCTATATTATGTGCACATTATGTGACTATAGGAAACTATTAGATTTATCTTTGAAATGAAATGGGCATAGAAGTAAGGAATCGCACAAATGAATGTACATATTATCCATTTTAATAATTTCATTACTCTTTACAATATGCTTAAATTGCTAAAATAGCTTTATCTTCAGGCTTCCATATTTGTGGGCAGTTTAAAAGATTTTTTCCCCAATTCCTGGGACACCTGTGGCTCAGCTGGTTAAGCATCCAGCTTTGGCTCAGGTCATGATCTCATGGTTCATGGGTTCCAGCCCTGTGTTGGGCTCTGTGCTCAGAACCTGGAGCCTGCTTTGGCTTCTGTATCTCCCTCTTTCTCTCTTTCCCTCCCCCACTCTCACTCTGTCTCTTAAAAAATAAATAATAAACATTAAAAAATTTAAATCTTTAAAAAATATTTTCCCCCAAATCTTAAAAATGAACCATGAAAATTAAGTTGATAAATATACAAAAATTCACTTCTTTGAATCATTTGCTTTGTTCATTGTCACACATCGTGTATAAGAATTTATCTTCTTAAAAGATAGGATTAAAAGAGTGAATGCTTAAATCACAACTTTACTCAACAATAGGGATACTTCAACTCAAATACAAGGAAAAAACATTGACATCTGCTTGCCAATGAAAATAACTGCATCTACTTAGATTTGCTTATCTTTTAAGTTCTTCCCTTTAGATGATTGATTGCACATTAGGCTTTCAAAGCCAGAAAACTTATAAGTAAACAGAGTATTTCATGTTGAATCAAACCTTTCACACTTCTGGGCAAAGGAAATTGCGGTACTAAGGCTGGCTTCTATAGAGGTGGGCATACCCATGGCAGCGTTGCTATATCAGAAATAGTTCTTTTCACTTTCTTGAGTTACAAATATTAGAGAATCTCCCATACAAAGCTGGCTGTTGTGACTGCCAGTAAAGATTTAAAAATGTATACTCCCTCTGGTTCAAAAGACATAACCTTCTGAAAGTAAGAGGAAAAGACTTGTTCTTGATTTCCTGTTTTTTTTGTTAGTTTGTTTTGGGTATTTTTATTTTGTCCAAGGTAAATGAGCTGGATGCTGGTTTGATAGAATTCTGACAGATTCTCTAGCCTGTGAATTCTTCTCAGTGGTAACTACACTGTCATTTGGACTAGTGGGAAATGCTTTGTTAGCAGGATGTTAAAATAAAAAAGGAGGCATGGAGGTTGTCAATTTTGTTGTTGTTGTTTAAATGCAAAATGGAAACAAAGCACCAGAATCCATTCTAGAATTCTAGAACTTAACAGCTTCACAAACAACACATGAAATGGTATTCTGTAAGCACAGTATCTGGCCCTGTTAAATGGAATTCGTTCTTCGGAATATAAATCTAATGAGTTTTTGAGCAATCCCTGTTTGCAGGTTCTACCCTTATTCTCAACTGAAGTTTCTTAACAGATCATAAAGCATATGGATTTTGCAAAATATCTGTCCCCAACTAATACGCTTAACACAAAAGAAACCTTGTATAAAACTAGACTCTGCTACTCAACTCCAGTTGTTTATTTTTCCCTGGTACAGATAACCATAGTATCTCACAGCAGTTTATGTGTATAATACTTCTATTAGTATGTATTTCATTTTAACTTTCACCCTAACATTTTCCTAATCATAACTATTTCCTCAGTGAGATTTTCTGTCTTTTGCCTCCTCCAACCTTCACTTCAATTCAAACAAAGGATATGATTTTACCCCCGTTTTTCTCTGAAAGACATACTTAGGGATCCTCAAGTTTTATTTGTTCATTTCCAAATTTATGTATTTTAATTTTGCCACTAAACATACACACACATATCCATTACATGCTGGGTGTGTGTGTGTGTGTGTGTGTGTGTGTGTGTGTGTATATGTGTGTGTGAGAGAGAGAGAGAGAGAGAGAGATAACGTCTGCATCGGCATTTTATAGTTAACTAAAATCATGTCATTGTAGTAGGTTCTCTATATATTTCTTTATAATTATTTTGGCAATGATAATACTTTAACTCCAATAAGCTATTGTCAAAAAGAAAAAGACTCAAATTTTTGTGATACATGTATCGTCTGCACATAGGAAGTGATGGAGGATTTGAGTCATTCCAGAGCACGCAGTTCTAGAGATGTGCTGCATGTAATGAAACCAGTCCGATGGCATGCCATAAAACATTTATTCTGTAAGTGATTCCCTTTATAAACACCATCTTCTCTTAAATATAAAGTGCTTTATCATGTTCTGTTTTAAAACATTTTACTTTGCACTTTTTACAGGAGCTATGAGTTTACACCCAATTTTGTCATTTTACATATTTAAAGAGGATTAAATTAAACAATCTAAATCAACACTCAGGAATTCATGAAAATAATTTTTACCATTGAAGTGGGCTTTTCCTTTCCCTCAAGTTTGAACAATACAATTCTGTGGCATTAATATATTTACTAGGAAAGTGACTATGTTGTAACTTCGCCCAATTTACTGAATAATAAGATTTCTCACTGCCCTTAGAGATAAGCTCTTGTTTCAACTATGTTATCCTTTTGACATGTTTCTTTGCTTTTGGGTAGCTTAGTTGCAACATTCTTACATCTTCAGCTTTGGGAAGGAACAGGGAGAAAATCTGTTTCTGTTTGGACAGTCCAGGATTTCTTTATTAGAATTTAATGCTGAATACTCATGCTACTAACATAAGCCTTTGGCACAGTGACAGAATGGTAAATGCCATTAGAAGACCTTGTATTTCTCTAAGTCAGTCATAAGTTCTTTGGAAGATTTTTATTTTTCATATGAAGTTGTTTGAGTTTGTTCATTACTGACATAATAAATTCAGTAGTAAAGGCAATATCCCCAGATAGTCTCCTTTATTGCCTGCCCAAGTTCTCATTTTAGCACATGGAAAACATCATCATCCTATACATCATGAATCCTCAAGGCTTCTTAAAATAGGGGCTTCATATTACTATTGATATGTTCTTTTGGTATTACTTTGTTTATGTTTCTGTGCTTTGCTAGATGCCACTTGGTGTGTGATTTCTACTCAGTCATTTTGTTAAGGGGAAGTACCTATTGCTGTATGCCACAGACCATGTAGTACAAACTTCCTGTACTGTTTACTCTGGGACATGTGTAGTAACCAGCCTCTCAGATAGCCATTAGTGCTCCTTGTCTCTTGGCATTCACATGCTTGAATAGTTCCCCCTCACAAGGAAATGAGCCCACTTGGATAACTGTTTTAGTTCAGGATGCTTTAGTGAAAACCTATAGCATGGGTAGCTCAAACAGCAAACATTTTTTTCTCATAGTTCTGGAGGCTGAGATGTGCTGGCAGATTTGGTATCTGGTGAGAGTTTTGTCCTAGTTTGCAAATGGCAGTCTCCTTACTGTATCCTCACGTGGCAGAGAGAGAAGGCTCTGGTCTCTTCCTTTTTTTTTTTAATGAGGATGCCAATCCCATTAAGAGGGCTCCACCTCATGTCCTGATCTAAACCTAATTCCCTCCCAGAGGTCCCACCATCCAATACCATCACATTGGGGATGAGGACTTCAATATATGAATTTTGCAGACATCAACATTTAGTCCATATCAATAAACAGTAAGATATTATAAAAATTATGGATGTGACTTCTGACAGTGGTTCATAAAAGATGCTACAGCCTCCATCCTGTATTTTGAGATCACTTCTCTGGGGTAAGCAAACTGTCATGTTGTAAGGACATTCAAGCAATCCTGTGGATAAGTCCATTGGGTGGGAAACTGAGAAAATCTGTCAAAAGCCATGTGTGTGAATCATCCTGAAAGCAAATCCCTTAAACCCAGTCAAGCCTTCCCATTACTGCAGCCCAATCCACATCGTCACTGTAACATCATAGAGTTCCAGGGTAACTAAGCCCTAGTCACCCATCCCACTCCCAAATTCCCAACCCACAGAAACTCTGAGATAACCAGTACTCATTATTCTAAGCTGCTAAATTCTAGGGTTATTTGTTACACATAATAATCAGCTAACATACGTGGACCACTTAGACATATGCTATTGTGATTTTTCTGTTTGGGTTTGAGAAGGAAAAATGTTCCCCTGACATCCAAAAATGACATAATACTAATATCTAGTCCTTGGTTTTGTTAGAAGTTGGCCAGACATTTACAGCTAGGCCAAGGTGTTCTCCTTTAGAACATAAATAATCTCAGAGAATAAGAAAATCAAAAAGGATACTCTGTGTTGGTGCTGAAATTAATCAAAAAACAAGGCCACGCTGTGATCTTCTCCAAGCACAAACAAACACAAGTTCACAGCATAACATGGGAAAGTATCAAATCTCTCCTTGCCAACCCAGGTGAATAGGAGTGACTGCTGCTTCTTTACTAATTGGAAATGTAACTTCTTTTCATTCCTCTCATCTTACAGAAAATATGTATTAAGATATCAAATCATGGAATTGTTTCTGCTTCCTGACAGCATCTGATCAGAGTAAAGACCATACACTTGAGGGGTACCTAAGTGGCTCACTTATATTAGAGAGGATGGCTCTACCTCTAAAAATGTGTTTGGAGCATATATTTTTGTTTATTTATCATCCCTCCATGGAAGGTCTGCCTGAGAGAAGACAGTGCCATGAAACCTTGAATAAGCTAATACTTTGGCAGTCTTTCAAATACTGCCAGAAGTCAGTACTTTCAGAAGTCGGGTTAAGCATCCGACTTCAGCTCAGGTCATGATCTCACAGTTCGGGGGTTTGAGCCCCACATCGGGCTCTGTGCTGACAGCTCAGAGCATGAAGCCTGCTTTGGATTCTGTATCCCTCTCTCTCTGCCCCTCCCCAGCTTGCGCTCTTTCTCAGTCTATCAAAAATAAATAAACATTAAAAAAAAAAAGACTGTACACTTGAATCACCTGTCATAATCACCTATCACCATACCAAAATAGCAATGTTTTGTAACCCCTTCATGTTGAGATGATCCATTGTTCTCCATAGGTTATTATGTCTCTCTTTGAAACAAATAATAAACCCAACTTTGTTGGACTAGTGGTATATATCTGGTGGTCTTTTCTGGAGGACTCTGATGAAGTCTTGAACATATCCTTTATATTCCAGAATAATTAGCATTTGCCTTTACTCCTTACACTGATGGGTAAACTGCCCTCTTGAAACCCCAAACTGAATATTCGGTGAATAAGATATACCTGAGATTTTTGAACAATGGGTATAAGGTTTGTATTTTTCTTGTTTAAAATAAATTTTTTGAGAACTAGAAAAAAACACACCCTGATATGAAAAACACACCAAAATGTGTGTGAAAGAACTGTTAAATATCCAAGTTAGAGACCTATTTTAGTGCCATTAGTTTAATACCTTATTACTGCTATTATTCCTCTTCAAAAATATCTTCTTATGAACACATCTTCAACAAAGTGTTGTTAGTTTAAACTCTTAAAAATCATTAGCCATTGACCATCCTTTTCACTACTATGTAGAATTCAACATTAATGCTTTCTCCTTTTTTTGTTAAAACTACATTGCTAATAATTACTTCTAAATAGTATTGATTGATCCTATGTGGTAGTCACCATTCCAAATACTACCTTAATTTCCTCAGAAAGATTACAAAGTGTCATTTCTGTTTTACAGTTGATTAAAATGAAGTAGAGATGATTGAAGCTCATTGTCCAAGAGCATGTAGCTGTTAAGCGTCAGAATTTAAACCCAGGCAAGCTGGTGTCAGGTGGTGCACTTGAATCATTACAGTGTAAGGGCTTCTTCCTGGTTGTTAGTTTTTCTAGAATTAGACATTGTTCTTCTGCCTTGTCATTCATTTTAATTGCTTGCATATCTACTCTTTTCTCTAGTTTAGATAAATCAAAACTGCTTTTTAAAAGATTACATGTAATATGCTCCTATCTACAATTATTTATAACTCAATTGGATATTCAATGTCTAGCAAAGGATAGGTAAATTTTACTACCTTGTATCATTAAAAAAGTGTTCATCATTATTTCTGACAGTTTAAATAAAACAAAATAGAGGTTTGTGAAAGTTAAGAGACTGTCTTATATAAGTACTACTTTGAGAAAGATAAATATGACAGTTAGTAAGTATTATCTTATTATAACCCATTTAAAAATCACCCACTCATCTATATATTAGAGAGGATGGCTCTCCCTCTAAAAATGTGTTTGGAGCATATATTTTTGTTTATCATCCCTACATGGAAGGTCTGCCTGAGACAAGACAGTACCATGAAACCTTGAATAGGCTAATACTTTGGCAGTCTTTCAAACTATTTAGAATACTTTCAGACGCTTTTTGGTGTTGTTGTTGTTCTCTTTTTGGGCAGATACTGATACTGAAAAGAGGGAAGGACCTCAGAAAACTATTGGTGGCATAATGCAGGCACATTTTAATTCTTCAGACATTTGGGAAAGGTCTCAAAATATCATAGCCCATTCAGCACAGATGTTTTATATTTAGCCACAGTTTAAGTCAAAGGCTAGCAAGGAGGAGAGTCTATGACTTGTTACTAAAACATGATAAGAGAGCCCCACAGAAAATAGTAGCTAATAGCTAAGTGGGAGGGAAAAACAAAATTGGAATCTTTCTTCTTCTCACTAATTCTTCCTCATAGAAGCTAGCGGAAGAATTTAGCATTTGGAAAAATGAACATGAACTTCTTTTGTATAATTCTTGTTTCTCCCTATACCTTCTTGTTCATTTGTTTGTTTTTATCATTGTGTTTCAACCACTTAACTCCAGAAGTTATAATTTTTTAATGTTTATTTATTTTTGAGGAGAGAGAGAGTGCAAGTGGGGAAGGGGCAGAGGGAGGCTCTGAGGTGTCAACACAGAGACCAATGTGGGGCTTGAACCCACAACTATGAAATCATGACCTGATCCAGAGCAGAGTCGAATGCTTAACCGACTGAGCCACTCAGGCACCCTTCCAGAAGTTAGAAGCGTGGGTATGGGAGTTGGATCTTCCTTGACTCCTGCCTATACTTCATCAACTAGCTTGTGGCTTTAGGGCAATTATTTGACCTCCCCATGCCTCTGATTGCTCATTTTTAAAATGTGACTTTCAAACACTGATCTCGAGTGATTATTGTATGCATTAAATATAATAATTCATATGAAGCGCTTATGAAAAGCATTTGGTAAATTACATAATAAAAATTCTTAGGTGATCTTCCTCTTCTTTTTATCGCACCTCACAGAGCTCCAGCTCTAGGTTGTGGTATAGACCAAGGCCCCAGCTGCTGTATTCTGAAATCCACGGTCACATTAGCACCAAGAGTGTGCTTCCTGCAGGCTGCTCCCAACCAAGATCTGGATGTGGGCAGGACACTAAGTCTGGAGGTTTCTGGGAGACGCAGGACGCTTTCGAAAACGAATATTGATTTGAAGGCTTCTGAAGGCCTTGCCAAACGTTTCTTAGACTGCATGGCAGTCTAGCACACTTCTAACACCATCTTTGCCTCCCTTCTTCCCTTGGGTCAGACTTGTATTGGGCTGGCTTTCCCTCACATTTCTCATATTCTTCCACACAGTCATTCTGTGAAACATTTTCAGCTCTGTTCTCAGCCTGGTGTCTCTTTCTTAGAGAACCCAGACTTCACAGAAGCATTTATCTTTAAAAATCAAACTCTTTGACCTCAACCCCTTTTTGACTGCCAGGTTAAGAGTACCCATCCTTATCCCTGGCTGTGTTTTGCTGTCCTATTTTCCTCACCTGCAAAATCAATAAATAGGATGGACCAAGGGTCAATCTATGCAATTCTAGCTTCTCAAGAGCTAAATCTACTGTCCCAACATTGCCCTTTGGGACATATCTTGAAAATATCACCCTCATAATTAATGGATAACTTATCCTATTTCATTTATTTATTTATTTATTTATTTATTTATTTATTTATTTATTTATTTTGAGGGGCGCCTGGGTGGCTTAGTCGGTTAAGCGTCCGACTTTCGCTTAGGTCATGATCTCGCGGTTCGTAGGTTCGAGCCCCGCGTCGGGCTCTGTGCTGACTGCCAGCTCAGAGCCTGGAGCCTGTTTCAGAGTCTGTGACTCCCTCTCTCTCTGACCCTCCCCTGCTCACTCTGTCTCTCTCTCTCTCTCCTAGAAGTAAATAAAACATTAAAAAAAATATTTATTTTGAGAGAGAGAAACCAAGAGAGAGGGGAAGAAAATATCCCAAGCAGGTTCCACACTGGTAGCACAGAGCCTGATGTGGGACTCAAACCCACAAACTCTGAGATCATGACCTGAACTAAAACCAAGAGTTGGACATTTAACCAATTGAGCTACCCAGGTGCCCCCTACTTTATTCTTTATTATAGAGAATGAAAAAAATTCCCTTTTGATCATTTTTCCAGAGGAATGGAATGAAACACGTGCTGGATCCACTGGATGTCAATGAATTAAGAAGTTGTAAGTGTGTGGTACCAAAATGTAATTCTGTATAGCAATTACCCAAAATTTCCTTGTATTGTCTTTATACATGTCTGTATGTATATGTCTGTTTATCACAGCTTTAAAATAAGATTAGCTTTTCTGTGCTTTAAATTTAGAAGATGAATCTCCAGGTGGGAAGGGACATTTCACTAATCAATCCAGTACCTCCCGTAGTGAATGATTTCTTCTTGGGGTTGTCACACTTTGATACCTGGTTATCCAACATAAAGGTACCCCAACAGTACATGACTTTCACTTTATAGTTTCAGTATACGTTTGTACCTTAATTCTACTCCTAGTTCAATTTTAGCTCAGCACATGTAGCCTATGAATATAAACAAATATATATTTTAATAAGTATTAAGAAAGAACAGAGAAGGAATCAAAGAGAAACTAAGAATATAAATATAGACTAGCTTAAAAGGAACAAATGCATTGTATTAGCACAGAGAGCTTGCTCTTAGGGCTGAAAGGCCCTGCTCTTTTTCTTATTGGGAATCAGTAAGTTTGTTGGTGCCTCAAAGAGCTGACACTGCTTTGTAGGTATCATTTAAGGTTGCTTTTGCCTCGTTTCTGCCCCATCTCTTTGCTCTCTTCTTCCCTGATGCTTTTGTGACAAAGATCCAAAAAGTGAGATTACCTGAATACAGGCCAACCTGACTCTCCCTCTAAAAGCCCTGCTTTTCCAGGTAACTGATATACAATGAGTGTTCTCACCACTTCAGCCGAGACCCTGTTGCTACACTAAGTGGTGTAACTTGAACTCCATTTTCAATCCAAAATTAGAGCTCTCATATATTACATCAAAGCATTCATCTAAGGGGTAGCCAGAAATAAACAAACACCAGACTGTGGGTCTCTGAAGGATGCAGAACATGATGCCCCTCACAGTGTCTTCAATTTGTTTAAAACTCAATATCATTTTGAGAATGAAATGTTTAATCTTTTTAAACTTTCCAAACACTGGAAGCCTAAGAGGTTCAATAGTGCCCTGTGTCTCCTCTGAACTGCTGGCCCAGGTGTTAATTGGCAAAGTTACTCAGTACCAGCCTCGGCTCAGTATCTAAACATGTGGTGCAGGGACCTTTTCATTTCTTCATCTCTGTGTGCCCCAATTTGAAAGGACCATGGATTAAGTGAAACCGATAAATCAGATTAGAAATACAAAAGACATGCGGTAGTCTCAGCTCTCAGTTTGAAACCAGCTTCCCTCAAAACTCTATTTTCATGTAGATTGTCTTTTTTATATCTCAATGGTGACTGCATCTCAAATGTAAATATTAAAAGCAGTAAGAACTACTCTATGGGTTCTCCTGCAGCTAGGAATTAACCTTAAGAAAGTAATCATGTCTGTGTTTGACGAATAAGCTGTAGTCATCACATGTGAGTTTTTAATATTATGATATTGAAAACAGCCAAAATTTGAAAACATGGGACCTTGGTTAAATCCATTTATTTATACCACAGTGATTTATTAAGTGCTTCTTATGTTCCAGGCATGTTTGATGCTCACACAGGGAACAAGAGTGAGTCCATAAACATTGCTGGATATACAGACATTATTATTAAAAAAACTTTTTTAATGTTTTTATTTATTTTTGAGAGAGACAGAAACAGAATATGAGTGGCAAAGGGACAGAGAGAGAGGGACACACAGAATCCAAAGCAGTCTCCAGGCTCCTAGCAGCGCAGGGCCCAACACGAGGCTCGAACTTGTGAATTGCAAGATCATGACCTGAGCCTAAGTTGGATGCTTAACTGACTAAGCCACCCAGGTGCCCCCAGACATTAATATTTTAAAGAAAATTGTAATGAAGTAGAATTCAAAATTTGAAAAGTATTATGTGTAAGTATATATATACAAAATAAACATAAGTTAAGCAGAAAATAAAATAATGTATATGAATTTAAATATTTTATTTTAATTAAAAAAGTTTTTTAATGTTTATTTATTTTTGAGAGAGAGAGAGAGAATGGGGGACAGGCAGAGATAGAAGGAGACATAGAATCTGAAGCAAGCTCCCAGCTCTGAGCTGTCAGCACAGAGCCTGATGCAGGCCTCAAACTCATGAGCGGTGAGATCATGACCTGAGCCAAAGTCAGATGCTCAACCAACTGAGCCACCCAGGTGTCCCTGAAATTTAATTACTTAATGTACCTGTCAATTATATTCCGTACTGAACACTGATGTAAAGTGTTATATTTAGGGGAAAATATTGATATATTTTGGTTTTCCATCTATTCAGCCTCACAATTAAGTTGGATAGGGACAAAGTGATAAGCCATTTTTTTGCTATTTTAAACACCTTCATGTTCTAATGGCATAAGAAAAACAGAAATGTAATCCAATAAACATACATACATGTGAATAATTTGTAAATCTCAAAATAAACATTGGCACTAAATCAGTACAAAAAGTGTACTATCATGGCCCTCATGATTTTTCCATATTATATCCTAATGTTAGAATTTGCATATTTTATTTACATACTTTTATTTTGGTAGATTTTACATTTATACTTAATTTTCATGAAAGCCAGATAAATTGTTAGGGTCAACAATTTATTATTTTTTTTCAAAAAATTTTTAATGTTTTATTTATTTCTGAGAGAGAGAGAGACAGTGTGAGCAGGGGAGGGTCAGAGAGAGAGAGCGAGATACAGAATCTGAAACAGCCTCCAGGCTCTGAGTTAGCTGTAGGCACAGAGCCCGAAGTGGGACTCAAACCCATGAACCCACAAACTGTGAGATCATTACCTGAACCAAAACAGATGCTTAACTGACCGAACCACCCAGGCACCCTGATGGTCAGCAATTTATTTGAGTACATGTTAATGACTAAACTTCCAGCTACTTACGTATCTCTGCCTCGTACACTGTGTTTCTCTTGATATAGTGATGAAAATAGTGAGAATAATATTGTATGCAAACGATTTGGGGGGGTTCCCAAGAGACAAATTACAAGCAATAAAATGGGAATTTTAGGATAATCTTGTGCTGATTACACCAGCCTTTCTGCCTCCCACAACAACAACAGCAGCAACAACAACAACAACAAAAAGCACAACCTCTTGTCTAGAATGATGGATCGGTTGCAAGAAGTACATCTAATTCACATTCCAAAATTGTTCTTGGGGCTACAGTGTCTTACACTACCCCTAACTTCTCTGTTGTGAGTCTCTCATAGTGAATGGCTACCGGTGTGTGGGAATAGAGTGGGCACCTCAGTTTTCCAGACATTAACAGACCACAGTTCAAACAACTAGAATCCCTTGGTGTTCTAATTCTAGCTGTAGGTGTGAGTGACTTCATGGGTAATAGGAAAAAAAGGAAACCACTTGTACAAGAGCATGGAATTCCCCTAACAATGTTGCAGTCTACATTACACAGAAATCAAACCATTCAGATGTTCAGACTTGTGCATTCAAAATGAACTTTTGAGCTCGCAGGTGGAGTCAGGCAAGAAGTCAAAGGCGCACCTATCCTCTGTTTCCTTCCCCAGACTGTTTACTTTTTTTTTTCCATGAGATTTAAGGGATATTGAAAATTTGAAGGAAAGGTGTGTTTTGATTGAAATATTTGAAGTAAAAAATATGTTAAGGATTTTGCTCATTGATGACAGGACAAAGGAACTGATTAAAGCAGGCAATTTATTTTGTATCTTTTGCTGTTAATATGTTACAGAATGTAACTGAGCAATGAGTCGTAAATCTGACTGATTATGAGAATTATTTGGGAAGTTTTTTTTAAAAATATTTACCAGAACCATCCCCAGCTTTCTATATCAGATGTATCAGTTGTCTCTCTTAACCATGAGGGATTCCAACTAAGCTCCATAGGGGATTCTAACTAAGAATCAAGTTAGGAAACCAGTGGTTCAGAAAAAAACATTATTGTGCTGCCCATTGATATCTAAGGACATGTAGTATAATATTTGAGGTATATTATTTGTTTTCTAATGTTTTCAAAATTTTTTATGTCTTTATTTTATTTTGAGAGACAGAGAGTGAACAAGGGAGTGGTAGAGAGAGAGGGAGACACAGAATCTGAAGCAGGCTCCAGGCTCTGAGCTGTCAGCACAGAGCCTGACATGGGGCTCAAGCCCACGGACTGTGAGATCAGGACCTGAGCCAAAGTCGGACACTTAACCAACTGAGTCACCCACCCCATGATTTTTTAAATGTTTATTCATGTTTTGAGACACAGAAAGTGAGACAGAGCACGAACAAGGGGTGGCAGAGAGAGGGGGAGATACAGGATCCTAAGCAGGGTCCAGGCTTTGAGCTGTCATCACAGAGCCAACCTAAGGCTTGAACTCACTCACGAACCTTGAAATCATGACTTGAGCCAAAGTCTGACTTTTAACTGACTGAGCCACTCACTTCCCATATTATTTTGATTTCTTAAAGTAATTCTCATTTTAACTAATCAGTCCTACCCTTCATTAACTTAGATTTGGGTGTTTTGTCTCTTTTTTATTTAATTATTTAAATGTGTTTAATCATGGCTTTAAGAGTTTAGAATCAGTATGGTATATCTCACCAGGAATTAGGGACTATTTTACAGATACCTTACCTAATGATTTCTGTATTAAAGATACCTTAATCATTTATTGTTATTGGAATCAATTTCTAAGAAATTTAAAGTTGTATATTGCCTAGATCCATTTAGATGAACACGTGTTCTTTTCTGTAAGCTCCTACTTCCTCAAAAAAGATGCGAGGAGCCTAAACATAAGCAAGTCTTCTATAAATGTTTACTGAGTGAAAAAATGTGCAAGTTTATTAATTTCCTAGAGCTGTTATTGAAAACTTGTTGAGCCCTAAGTTATGTGCCTAGCATACTGCAGTAGTTTTTCCAATGTAAGCTACAAGAAGAATACAATATTACACTTGCTTCTAAGCAGTTAAGAGTTAGAATGGATGGCTTTCTGTCATTTATTTATTGTTTGTTTATTTGTTTGCTTTCTTCTTCCTATCCTCTCCCTTCCTCCCTTTCTTTCCTTCCTTCCTTCCATCCTTCTTTCCTTCCTTCCTTTCATACTTTCTTTTTTTTTTCTCCTCCTTTGCATTGTTCTTTTTGTTCATTTTCTTTAAATTTATGAATTGGCCCTCATATCATACATTTAAAACACTGATCTAGAATTAATTGAGGTATCATAGCTGAATAGGAGATTACAATTTACAAATGTTCCAGAATTTCTATTTATTTCTGGGTTTTCACATGTCTGGACATATTTGTCTATGACTGGCCAAATGTTATCTGTTCGAGACTCATGAGACCTAAGAGAGAAAAAGAAACCTCAAGGAAACACACACACATACATAAGTGAAGGTAGACATTCAATGTGTTTTTATTGCTGGTGTTCAGACATATCTCAAAATACAGTGGCCAAATGTGTATTTTCCAAGGGGAAGAAAGAGTCTTCTGAGAAATAACTCAATCGAAGAAGCATAATGAGCCTGATTAGTAACAAAGCCTTAGTTACTGATGAGGAATAAAGATTTTGAATGCAAGGAACGACTACTATCCAAATCCATTCTTAACTCTACCTCTTGGCCTTACCTCTGGAGAAAATAAGAGAGGACTAATGTTATTTACAAAAACCCAAGATGATAAGTAAATAAGAATGAATAAAAAGTTTTAGCATATTCTGTCTAGCACATGAAAATATCCTAGTGACCCAATAATTCCCATGAAGATGCTGATGAACATTGTTTTTATATAATTACTTAATTTTATAGAATGTCCAAGGTGCAGTGATATGAACTGCTATTTTCCCTGGGTTTCACTGTAATAACTAGGATTGATATATTTTTACAGATTTGTTTATTCATGTATTCAACAGATATTTTCAGGGTCATGCAATGTGTCAGTCTCTCAGACAAGTACTAAAGTCACAACAATGTAAAAGATATAATGAAAATTTAAACAACAAACAAAATTTCCTTTCAATGTAATGAACACTGTGACACCCAAGATAGACTTATGGGACAAGAAAAGATCCCTCCTACAAAAAGGAAATGACTTCTATGTCACACCCTGAGGTCTAATTAACATCTGGCTGTGAAAAAAGAATGTGAAGTGAGGGAGTAGGTACTGAAGAACTGTTTCTGGCTAAAAACCAGAAAATAACTCTCCCTTTAAAAAAACCAAAAAAGTACTAAGAACCTAAAGAAGAGAAAGAACATGACCAAAACAAAAATGTAAAGATGTTATTATAAAGGGCTGGCAGTCATACATAGGGAGAGACACATAGACCTTCACACACACACAACACACACAAATTAGTGTTACAAATGTATAAGCTAAACACTGATATAACTCTACAGGATGAGCAGAAGTTGATATAACTGAAGTGAGCAAGGTTTTCTCACCTTGCTCGGTTTCAGAGGCTCGGTTTTCTATTTACTGCTGTTAACAGTTTGTGATACCTCTCTGTACTCAATATGATGGATATGATTTACCTAAGAGATTTCTTTGATTTATAAAACTTAGAGCAAAAGGGGATACCCAGTGCATTTTTTCCTTTTTCTTCCCATTGAATATTTTCTACTTTTGCATGGCTCGTGGGTATTGATGGAGTTACATAGACATAATGGCTCACTACATTCTACAGTACACATCTCTTGAAGTTCCTGCCCTGAGCTGATCCTTTCTCATTGCTTTGTGTGTCTATGTGTGTATTTCCTGATCCTGCTTTCTAAGCACAGTATATTTAACTAGGAGTGGACATAAGACTCAATTAGGGCCAATCATATTCCTTCTCTTGGGAATTTAGATTCAGAGACATCAGTCAGGTTACTATCATTTGATCCCTCAAATGAAACATGGATTCTGTGAATATTTATGAACTAACAGAAGAAGGAACATATGTAAGAAGTACTTATTTTTATTTTAGCAAACATATACTATGTGCCAGCCAATATTCTAAATAAGCATGAAGGAAATGGAGAGATAAGAAACCATACCAGTTGAGAGAAAATGAGATAGATGATATGGGCAGCTGCTGGGTACATAAAATATTTCAGCTTCAGTATCTAGTTTCTCCCGAGTCCTGAAATATACCAAAGGTTTTGCCATTGTTTTTTAATAATAAAGCTCCCTGATATGGACCTAACCTATTCAGTTCTTTATTTATTTGTTTATTATTTATTTTGAGAGAGAGAGAGAGAACATGCACAAGTGAGGGAGAGGTAGAGACAGAGGGGGAAAATCCCAAGCAGGTTCCAGGCTGTCAGCACAGAACCCAATTCAGGGCTCAAACCCACGAACCATGAGATGATGACTCAAGCCAGAATCAAGAGTTGGATGTTAACTGACAGTGCTCTCCAGGCACCCCTTTTATTTACTTTATTTAAAACAAGTTTATTTTACTAAAACAATCTCTAAAACTGACACCAAGTATATATGGACAGGTACTACAGCTCTCCCCTCAGAAACCTCATTCTGTTTTGGAATTAAAATCATGTAAAAAATTCCTATATAAATAATGAGATTATAAGTCTTTAATAATTCTATTACTTCACCAAATAACTAAAGGAGAATTTGTACATAATTCAATATTTACTTAGCAAGCTGAATTTCTTCATCCTTAATTTTTTAAAAAGTATTAAAAAGTGATAGGAACTGGTATATGGGAATTAGAGATATTATTCTGAATTACACTTCATGTGACCTTCATTATGCCTCAGCATCCTTAAGAGTGCTTTTCTATCTATAAAAAGCCCATAATTACTACTATAAGTGCTACATGGTCATTTTACAATAATAAAAAAATTGAAACAAATTTATGACTCTCTGGAAAAAAAAATTTTTTTAATTTTTATTTATTTCTAGGAGAGAGAGAGAGAGAGAGAGAGACAGCGTGAGCAGGGGAGGGTCAGAGAGAGAGGGAGACACAGACTCCGAAATAGGCTCCAGGCTCTGAGCTGGCAGTCAGCACAGAGCCCGACGCGGGGCTCGAACCCACGAACCGCGAGATCATGACCTAAGCGAAAGTGGGACGCTTAACCGACTAAGCCACCCAGGCACCCCTGGAAAATTTGTTTTAAAAAAAGGAAGATAAAGTGTCTTAATATGGAAATTTTTGGTGTAATCTCCACTAGACAGTGTTTTAGTTTCTCTTTTGTGCTGGAAGCTTTCACATAGTGTTTGAGATCTCCACAATTTTCTTCATTTTACAGGAGAGAAAAATAAGGTGAAGAAAGTCTCAGTAATTTGCTCAAGTCTATGTAGAATTGAATTCAAGTCATTCAAATTTCATGGTACTAAATGTCTTCATTATGTCATCCTGACTTGTATGGAATCATAACTGTTCTCCAGAAGAGCAAAACTTATTGAGGAAAAAAAGTCATTTGTATAGTTACTTCTAGTTTAAAGAAATATCATTTTCTTGGTTAAAATAATTTCGATAAACTTGTGGATTGTATAGGAGAACCTTTTCATTTTTCTGGAACATATTTCTAAAGAGCAGTGAGACTCAGAGCACATCTATTAGTTCCTAACTCCAAGCTTAGAGCCTGAAAACCAAGTGAGCAAGCTGGCTACAGGTAAGCAAAGGCCCCTGGAAGGCAGGAACACTGTACACAGGGCCAAGAAAAACAGTTCACCACTTGACAGATACTGGATTGCTTTTAAAAAAGGAGGAAACAGGAAGCTCTTGTGAATATGTTGCTTGTTTGTTTGTTTGTTTTCTTCTGATTTTTGATTGAAAATATTTTGGAGTTGGTGAAAGAAAGAAAAAAATACTCAGTATAAGGTAGTGTTATGAAGATTTAGCATTATTCATTGTTAGTGACCAAACATGAAGAAAACTATTAAAAACAAAAAATGACAACAGGTATTTTAAATTGTACTACTTCAGGTAGAAATATACCTTTAACAATTAAGAATCAGGGACCAAAGAAAAGGTTACATTTCATAGTTTTACAAAGTTCTTCCTGGCATTCTCTTTGACAGTCTACACACCTACTATGAAATATTATATAGGCACAACTTCTGGGGTCACAAACCAGAGAGGAAGTCGGTGGTCCTAAAGATTATGATCAACACGTGTGATTTAACTCATCCTAAACTCTGTTTGAATAGACTCATTAATCCCATATAGTCTCTAATGGATTTCTCTCTACCACATCTGGTTAGAAGCCACCAGCACCTCCCTTTAAAATACTCTTTTTTGGGGCGCCTGGGTGGCTTAGTCGGTTAAGCGTCCGACTTTCGCTTAGGTCATGATCTCGCGGTTCGTGGGTTCGAGCCCCGCGTCGGGCTCTGTGCTGACTGCCAGCTCAGAGCCTGGAGCCTGTTTCAGTCTGTGACTCCCTCTCTCTCTGACCCTCCCCTGCTCACGCTGTCTCACTCTCTCTCCTAGAAATAAATAAAACATTAAAAAAAAAAACACTCTTTTTAAAGAATGTGTCCCTACTCTATTACAGGTTTTCCTATTTTTAATCATTACATATGTTTTTAACATTTCATTTTTCTGCTCCATTGTATTCCATTTATATTTCATTATGCTTCCCATCTGTCTATCATATCCTCATGTCATATCCATTTTCTATAATAGTTTCCTTCTGCCCTTTATAGAAGTATCAGTTTTATGCTTCCTATTTTAATCAATATCTATTTAGAAACAGTATACTTTTCTTCAATGAAAAGCTTTAGCAGATAGAAATTTTGTCATTTATTACAACAAACTCTGAATGCACGTACCCATTTTTTTTATGTCAGCCTTCTGTATTGCAGAATGTGTATTATTTTACATCTATTCAGACAATAATTTTAAACGTAATAATATGGCTGTCTTCCTACAAATTACCATCCCAATCATCTGCATATTTTAAAAGTTTTTCTCCCAAATTTCAAAGTTTGAGTAAATTTTGGAAGTAGCTTTATAGTAGAAAATACATCTTAGGAAACGATCTGTCTTAAGAACTGATTTTCAAAGGAATGCATTTCTTTACTGTATATATATATATATACATTATATACATACATATATATATATATTTCAAATAATACTGTCATGTATAGCACTTGGGAAAATAACCGTTAGTGACGGGTCAGAACATTGGCTATACATTAATTATATAGAGAAATTTTTTTCTTGCTTTAAAAATTTAAAGTGTTTAAATGTATTTAATATTTCCTAACACTAAAGCTGATTATTAAGTTTTATGGAGTTTAGTATAAAAGTAGCATGCAAAAGGATTAAACTCTGTCATTGTCTTCTCTCATTCTCCCTCTTCTTACTCTTTCTTTCAATGTTAAATTGTGTCTAGCATTAGTTACTTATAAATTATACTATCTAAATAAACTACATACATGAAAATGGATCCCTTGCATGATAACCTTCACAAGGCTGGAAAAATCTAAAATCCTTTCAAATAATGTGTTTTTATTTTCTATTCATTCCTAACAAAACTAATACTCACACAAGGAATCTGGAAGTAATGGAGAGCATGGCAGTTTAGGATCGGAAGGATGCAAATGTGAATTTTGGAGCATTCTGTTACTAGCTGTGTGACCTGGGTCACGTTATATGATCTTAATGAACATCTATTGTTTTTTGTTTGTTTGTGTTTGTGTGTCTTTTTGTTTTCTGTAATCTCAAACTAATTTCACTTATAAACTAATATTCTGCCTCATAGGGTATTTATAAAATTAAAAGAGATAATGTTTGCCGTATGCTTAACATAGAACTTGGCATATAGTAAGCACTCACTAAATCATTTTTATTTTCTTACAAAGACATGGAAAGAGATCCAGGGTGGTGGTAAAGAGCAGTAAAATACTTCCCTTCCAAAGCCCAGCATCACTGGCTAGAAAAGCACATAAAGAATAGAAAAGAATCTTGAATGCTGCTCTAGTCACTAGTGAGTGCTAAGAGGAAAAATTAATTCTACGCTCTACTCCCTCTACTCAGGTACACAGAGAGGCATTAAAAATAGCCACATGAAAAGTGGTGATGTAGGATATTTTTGATATTCCCACAGCTAAAAATGTATGAAATCTCAAATTCTCTCTAAATATCTACTTGTGTGTTATGACATTCTGTAGACACCAAAAAAAAAAAAAAATGTAATAATGTTAAAAGATGACATTGCACTTTATTAGAATGTAGGATTCCTCACATAATCAAATCAACCTGAGATCAAAATGCAAATTTTGAGGATAAATTTGAGGCAATAGGTTAGGTCCAGATGGGTGTTATTGAACTTGAAGCTATTTCTTATCTTCTCAGGAGGATAGCTATTGAATTCTACATTTCTCAAATGTCAATCAATATACTGTACTATTCAAATAAAACTAAATCAAGGCTACAGGGCTATACAACTTTCCACTTTTGTACTTCAGTTGTCTGGATTGCTCTACATTAATTTAGTACATGTGGAAAACTGATTAGGGCTTTATGAATTGTGGCATTTGGGGCTATTTATATAATCTACTTGTATTCATGAGGAAAAAATTAGCTAGACTTAAAAGATTTACAGTTAGGGGAAAAAAGAAAAAAATAATATGTGACATTTGGTTTTGTTCTTTTTCAATGTAGATAGCAATTTAGATAAAAATTATTCAGAACATTAGTTCATGAAACAAATTATTGCTACAATGGCATTAATTTTTTTGGAAAATTCAGAAAATAGAGTTATTCAAACAAAATTATGAATTAGATGTCAGTTCTACCTCAATGAAGCTGAAAAAATTATGAGTTAGATACTGCTGAGATGATAACTATAACATTAGAAAAACATTAAAAGTCTTTTTATCTACCTAATTTTTCAAGTCAGAAATATAGATGACATTGAACTCTTCTCTTCTTCCTGCATTCCTAGGTTTTACTCTGAAATATCTTCTCCATTATATTAACTTCATCTATTTTGCCATAATATTTTTAATTAACTTCATGTTATCTACTCCAAATACTTCAGTATATGAGTATCAGAAATCAAAGGCACTCTTCTACATAATCTATTCAGAACATTTCACATCAACCCCTCCCCCCAATAATTCCTGATATGATCTAACACACAGTGAATATTCTCATTCTTCCAGATTTTCCTAAAGTGTCCTTTTTCAGTTAGTTTGTTCAAACCACTATCTGCCGAAATCTATACATTACACTTGATTGTCATGTCCCTTAAATCTCTTTGATATAAGCAATGCCACTTTTTTTTCATAATCTTAACTTATTGAACAGAGAACTCGATTATCTTGTAAAAGCTCTAGCCTTCTGAATTTGTCTGATTTCTCATATGTCTTTTAAAGTGTTCTTATTTTTATAAAGTACTCTTATTTAATGTCAACTGAAGTTACATCCAACAGATTGGTTAGATTCAACTTAAACATTTTTTTTCAAGAATTTACCTTGTAATACATCAAGATGCACTTACTATCTAATTGTGCTCCTATTATTGATGTTAAAATATATCAGTAGACTTTTCTAATTTCCATACCCTGTGATAGAGGAGACTTAGACCGTTAGGATAAAGTATACACCTTAGTTAAAATAATTTAATGGATTTGTTGACTGTTCGTTGAATATATTTTGCTTAGTTTTCTTATTTTCCATCACAAGTCTTTCTAAAGTACCCAACTCACTGAGGTTACCTCTTATAACAATCTTTAGAAAATTTAGAGAAGACTCATAAAGGTTGAGAGAGGGATTTTAAAATCTATAACATATAAAATATAAATTCAAAAGTATATGGCCAAAACTCCTATAATAAAAGATAAGAATGCACACATATTTGACAACATATTTCCAGTTAATCACTGACTACAAATTGTGGATTTAGGCATACAATTAAGGCTCATTACTATACAACTGGGTTTAGGGATTTCTACAAACTAGCAAAGCCATAACAGGTTTATAATCTAATTAGTTAGCACTCTTAAAATTGTCCCATGCTGATCAAGCAGTTTTGCTTTTGCTTCTTGTTTCCCTTATACTCAATTTACAAATAAAACTTGGATTCCAAACAAATTAATTAACCCTCTTACTTTCTTGGTTGTTTCAGCTCCATTAAACTAAGGTAATCAAATCACTTCATTCCTAGAGCCCTGAGAAGATAAATTTAAAAGCCTTCAACTGTGAAAGGACAGAAACAAAGCTCGCCGAAGAGACAGGATCTGAATAGTCAAATCATTTTTAGTAGGCATTAGGCAATTAGGAGCTTCCACATGAACTAGTGATTATTGGACAGTTCTATAAATCCATTCTGTTTATAGTATATTATACCTAAGAATTATACCTGAAAAGAATGTTTTCAGGTGATCTACCTGCATGCACAAAGGAAAATGTTGGTACCAATGTTCATTTGCTTTGGTCTTTTGGGCTCAAAGCCAAAATTAATCTCTTATTCCTCCACCCTCCTCTTATTTTAACGTCTCTACTTTCTGAAACAAAAGCAAAGCCAAACAAGCAAACAAACAAACATGTTTCTTTTCTCGTTAGAACTGTAATATGTAATTTACATGCATTTTTTGCAAATCTTTGCCACAAATCTATTAGTCATTACTACTGTTTCATTACTAGTATACACATTTTATAGATGAGGAAACTGAAACTCAATAAGGTAAAAATGATATCCAAAGAGACCTTGAGGTGATCTAGCTACTGAGTGATAGAGCTAGAAATAGGCTCCAGCTGTGAAATCAAAGGCCATGCTCTGATGTCTTCATTAAGGGAACTAAAGGAAACAAAATGGTCCATTCTTTTTTGCCCATGCACATTAAAACAAAACCATGTGGCACTTGGATGGCTCAGTCAGTTGAACATCTAAGTCCTGATTTTGGCTGAGGTCATGATTTCATAGTTTGTGAGTTCAAGTCCCACATAGGACTGTGTGCTGACAGTGAAAAGCCTCCTTGGGATTCTCTCTCTCTTCCTTCCTCTCCTCCCCTCCCCTGCTCCCTCTCTCTCTTTCTGTCTCTCAAAATAAATAAATAAACTTTAAAACTTTAAAGATAAAAAAATTTTTAAAAAAACAAAACCATGATGGTGGGATATTTCTCAGTCAGTTAGGTATTGTTATTGTTATTATGCCAGGATAAAATAGATATTTTATTTCATTGTAATAAATATGAATAATATAATGTTAAAATGTAAATTTTTAATCTCATTCTGTCTTCCACCTATATCCTTTGTCAAACATATTGTCTTAAGATTCTACTTTAATAAATGTTAGATATTTGAGGGAATTTCATATGTAAGGCCATATTTATATTACATTTGGTATTACTGTATATTGTTAGCCATCAATATTTTAAATTACTTTGCCACCCTGAAAATATCACCATCTAGTCTTACTGAAGAAATTTGGAAATAGCGTTATGTAAAGACACACAAACAAACAACAACACAAAAAAAAAAACAACCAAAAAGACACAAATAAACCTCCTGAAGACCAAACATTTACAAAGCCATGACTTTAGAAGAAAGTGAAAACTAGCTGGTGTTACCTCAGGAATGAACATGCCTGGCCCTTTAACACTTCAATTAGGAAATGAGAAACTCTTAGTCAAAGCATCCAAAAGAACAATGTGCCAGCTTCATAATTAGTTAGAGTCAGTCTGCTTGTGTTATTAACATTGCCTAGCTGCTTTTCTGTGTCTGTAGTAAGAAACACCTATGATGTTTTCGTGCAGTGACATCTCATTTATGCAGCATTATGCCCCCCAATGAAAGATAGCCATGTTGTGGGGAAAGGAGGGCCTGTGTTGGAGAGAGTTCCCATATGCCTCACACCTACTTTCCCCTATTAAGATCTTACATTAGTATATTAATTATAATTAATGAACCAATATTGATACATTATTATTAACTAAAGTTCATATTTAATTCACATTTCCTTAGTTTCTACCTAATGTCTTTTTCTATTCAGAATCCCATCTAGAATAATACGTTGGTTAGTTATCATGTCTCCCTTGGCTCCTCTCAGCTGTGAGAGTTTATCAGCCTTTCCTTCTTTTTGATGAACCTTGACAGTTTTGAGGAGTGCTGATTAGATATCTTGTAGAATGTTCCTCAATTGGGATTTCCTTAACATTTCTCTCATTGTTAGACCGAGTGTATGATTTTTCGGAGAAAGACTACAGAGGTAGGTAAAAAGACATTTTGATCACATCATATCATCATATAACATCATGTTAATATGAGTTATCACTGTGGACGCTGACTTTGATCATCTGATTGATATTATGTTTATCAGGTTTCTCCATAATAGAGTTACTCTTTTTATTCCACTTTACATTCTTTACTCTTTGGAAGGAAGTCACTATGCGGAGCTCACACTTAGGGAATGGGCAGTTTGTTGTCTTCCTCCAGTTTCTTGAGGCTGGAGTATCTGAAAAAAATATTTGGAATTCTTTTGCACTGAAAATTTGTCTCTTTGCCCCATTTTTTTTTTTTTTTGCATCATTTGTTTGCGTCAGTGAGTCCATATAGACCCATGAATATCAATTTTATACTTTGCGTTACAATTCAATACTAGGTCAGTTTTTTGTTGCTTAACATATTCCAGCTTTGGCCATTGGGAGGTTGATCTTTCAGTTGGCTTCTGTGTCTCTTTGGCACACACCTGTTATTCGTGTTTTCCTTCTCTCTCTTTCAATCCTTCTCTCTCTTTTTGAATTTCAGTTCATGAAGTTTTAACTGACATGTATTCAAACTCAAAGGATTCTTTCCTCTTTTCTCCAGACTACTGACACAGTTTACTAAAAAGGATGTTTCAATCCTATCACAATGTTTTTCATTTCTAACATTTCCTGTGATTCTTTATTAGAGTTCCAATCTCTCTGCTCACATTATCATCTGTTCTCATGTGTTGTCTATCTTTTCTAAGTTCTTAACATATTAATTATAGTTGTTTTAAATTTCCTCTCTGATAATTCCAAAAATCAGTGTCCTAACTGAATCTAGTTTAGATACTTGTTTTATTTCTTTAGAACATGTTCCTTTCCTGCCATTTGTCATGCCTTGTACCTTTTTAAATTTTTATTTTAAGCCAGATATGTTATATCAGGTAAAGAACTGAGTAAAAAAGGCCTTGAGTGTGAGGATTTATGTTACTCTGGCAAGGAGTCTGGGATATCAGTCCAGTGAAGGCAATTCCTTTGGTGTCCTTGTTTTCATCTTACCTTTTGCCTTTGGATTTTCATAAGTTCTCTCCCTCAGAGAGAGTCTGTATCTTTCAAGTCTTTGATTTTAATCCACTGCTATTTTACTGAGGCCTAGTGGCTGATGATAAGGTGTAAAGGAGGAAAAACATTCTATAATTGAATGACTAAATCTCAGTCTCTTAGTGGGTCTGTGTCCCTGAGCTGTGACTTCCACAAGTGTTTCTTCAGTGGTCTAAGTTTCTCCCACCTTTAGATGAGACAAGAATCAAAGGAACAGGGCATTAGAAATGCCCTTTCCTCAAGTGTTACAAAGCTCTGGCATATTTTTAACTCTGGAGAATAGGAGGTTCTTACGACCTGTTTTCCTCCCTAACCAGGAGCCTGGGCCAGGAAGAGATTTTTGCCAAATCTTCACCTGGAGGACCTTATTGGTTTCCTGGAGACAAAACCCCCCAGCAGTGTGGGGACCTCTCTAAGACTGCCACCTCTAGGAGTTTCTCATGAAAGTTCATGCTCAGTCTCTATCAATTCATAAAGGAAATCAAAATTATTTATTTTTTATATGCTTAGAAACTATCTCAGTTTCTAACATACAAAAATATTTCAAAGATTTATTAGAAAATGGAGAGAAGGAAGAGATTTTAGCAAAGGCACTTAAAAAGACAAAAAATAAAAGGAATACAGGTTGGAAAAGACATAAAATTACATTTATTTGCAGATGACATCACGTTGTATACAGAAAATTCCAAGGGATCTGCCAAAAACAAAAGAAATTATAAGAATTCATTCATGATATTTCTGTATACTACCAATGAACAATGTGAAAATGAATGAAATAAGTAAACAAGTCCTTCTATAACATCAAAAAGAATAAAATACTAAGGAATAAATTAAAGAAGTGCAAGACTTCTATACTGAAAATACCATTAAGGCAATTCTTGCCAAATTAATTTATGGATTCGGTACATTTCCTATGAAAATTCTAGCTGTGTTCTTTGCAGAAATTGGCACTCTGATTCCTAAAATTCACATGAAAATGCAAAAGACCTACTTAGGATAACCAAAAGATTATGAAAGAAGAATAAAATTGGAAGATTAGGCATTCCTGATTTCTAAGTCTACTGCAAAGAAATAGTAATCAAGACTGCGTGACACTGGCAGGGTAAACATAGAGATCAAGGGCTTACACATTCGAGCACAGAAACAAATCCAGACATCTATGGTCAATTGATTTCTTTAAATAAATTTTTTTTTTAATTTTTTAATGTTTTTATTTATTTGTGAGAGAGAGAGAGAGACAGAGTGAGCAGGGGAGGGTCAGAGAGAGAGGAAGACACAGAATCTGAAGCAGACTCCAGGCTCTGAGCTAGCTGTCAGCACAGAGCCTGATGTGGGGCTCGAATCCACAAACCATGAGATCATGACCTGAGGCGAAGTCGGACGTTTAACTGACTGAGCCACCCAGACACTGTTGTGGACGAAATGACACAAAAGACAAGACACACACAAAAGACAGACACAGACACAACTCCGGCCGGAGGAACAATTCTACGCAAGCCCCTCTTGCGGTTTATTTTATACCCGGGTAACTGGATACAAACTGAAATCTACAAGATGCATTCCTTTACCAATTAAGGGCAAGTAGCCAAACACATTTCAAGGACAGGGGGGAGCAAAGGGAGGAAGTGACCACAACATGTTTACTAAGAGGCCTGCCCACAACTCCAGCCTTCTCCTTACTTCTAAGAAGGACATGTTCCCTCATTTGCAAGCAGACCATTAAACTTGGATAATGTGTGCAAGCCTCCTGGCAGAGCACCCCGTTTGCAGGCATGCTTTGCCCAGGCAGGGAGCCCCGTGTGCAGGCACATCCCCGAGTCCCTAACCACGCTTTCTTGTGGTCACTGTCGGGCTCCCACAAGACACCCCTAAGTTTTTTTAATGTTTATTTATTTTTTGAGAGACAGAGCATGATTGGGGAAGGAGCAGAGAGAGGGAGACACAGAATCTGAAGCAGGCTCCAGGCTCTGAGCTGTCAGCACCTAGCCCCTACACAAGGCTTGAACTCACTGCCTGCAAGATCATGACCTGAGCAAAAAGTCAGATGCCTAACTGACTGAGCCACCCAGGTGCCTCTATGGTCAATTGATTTATGACAAGGGTGGCAGTATAATTTGATGAGGAAAGAGTATCTTTTCAGTAAACAGTACTGACACAACTAGATATTCACTGCAAAAAAAAAAACAAAACAAAACATGAATTTGGGCTATTTATATTATTTGCAAAAATTAATTAAAATAGGATCATAGGCCCTAGACATAAATGCTAAACTGTATAACTCTTAGAAGAATACATGGGAATAAATCTTCATGACCTTGGATTAAGTGGTAATTTCTTAGATATAACAACATAAATGAAACATAAGAAATAAAAGAAAAAAGTGGATAAACTTAATGTCAAAACAATTAAAAACTTTTCGCTATAAAAATATATACAAAATGTGAAAATGCAATAAAATTAGAACAATTGCAAATCATATTTCTGATAAGGGACTGATATCCAGGACATATAAATAATTCCTGCAGTGCATTAATAAAATGACAAGGCAATTGAACATGGGAAATAGAAATTGAAACCACCAGGAGATATTGCCTTCACACCCACCTGGAAGGCTATAATCAAAAAGACAGATAATAGCAAGGGTTGGTGAGGATGGGTGAAATTGAAGCATTCATTTCTTGCTGGCTGGAGTATAAAATGGTGTGGCTACTTGGAAAACAGTTTGATAGTTCCTGAAAAAAGTTAAACATATGGTTACCATATGGGTATGCCATAATTATATTCCTTGGTATATCCCTCGTCCCTATAGAAAAACATATCCACACAAAAACTTATACATAAATAGGCATAGTAGCATTGATCATCAAAGTAAGACACATAGGTATAAACTTAGCCAAACAGGTGAAAGATCTTTACTCTGAAAACTATAAAACATTGATGAAAATTATTAAAGATGACACAAATAAATGAAAGGATATTCCATGTTCATGAATTGGAAGAACAAATATATATATTTTTTTAATTTTGATGTTTATTTATTTTTGAGAGTGAGAGAGAAGGCGCATGAGCGGGGAAGGGAAAGAGAGAGAGAGCCTGAGAGAGAGAGAGACAGATAGACAGAATCCAAAGCAGGCTGCATCCAGGCTCTAAGCTGTGAGCACAGAGCCCGATGTAGGGCTCGAACCCACAAGCATCAAGATCATGACCTGAGCTGAAATCAGACGTTTAACCAACTGAGCCACCCAGGCTCCTATAGTGTTAGTTGACCAGACTCAGGCTGTCTTGAGCTTGCTTTAGTTTAGTCAGATCTGGCATTTGCCTGGGATGCAGTATCTCCAAACTGCTGCGTGTGTTCCTATGTTGTCCCTTGAGAAGTTTTCATTGGAGGGCAGGGCCTACAATGAGACCAACTTTCTGCCCCCAGTTGATGGCTGGGGCCATAGGCTCACTGGTGTGTGGTTATCCTCTCCTCACCCCAGGGCAGGAGTCAACTTCAGAGTGGTGCAGAGTGGTGCTGGTCCCTGTCGGGGCTGCTTGCACACTGCCAGGCTTGTGGCCCTGGTTGAATGGACTCAGGCCAAGAGCCTATGAGAGCAGACATCATTCAGACAGACTGGATTGGCCAGGACAGTGCACCTAGTGTTAACAAGGTGCTCCCAGCTCTTCTGTAGGAGGGGGCCTGCCATCGCTGCAGCCACCATTGCTACTGCGAGGACCAAGGAGTCACAAAGTGCACAGGCCAGGAGACAAAGTGTTGACAACGTTTGTGGTGCTCTATTGGGTTTGGGGACCCACTGTGCTGGGACTTAGGCAAGCAGGACTGGAAAGGGCAGATCTGCCATAACCAGCGATGACACACCACCGGTGGGTGCCTGTGGGTGGCCCTGTGTTTATGCTGGGGGTGGGGGTGGGGGGAGGGAAAGGGTATCTGACAGCTCCTTTGTTCCTGGAGCAGCCCCTCAGTGAATCCTGTCCCTAGGGACAGGCACTGAGATTACTAAATAATGCTCCTTCCCATATGCCCCAGGCAGTTTTCAAACAGCTGCTTCTAGCTGTATTTCTGCTGCCTGCTTCTTGCTTGGTCTCTTTAATGGTGGGGACTTGGCTTCTATTTGCCCTCAGGGATTTCCCATAGCTGAGCCAAATGGTGGTTAAAATTCCAGGCTTTAAGTCCCACTAGTTGTAAGAACTCACAAGATTTGGGCCCTCTAGTTTTAAAAGTCAAATGTTACCGGGGTTTGTCTTCCCTGCAGGTGCTGCCCAGCGTGAGGGTCTGTTTCTCCCCCTTCTCCATGCCTGCAGCTCCCATCCTCCTAGGGATGCCCTGCAGTCCCTTAGATGTGGCCTCTGCTCTACCTTTACTTGTGGATTTTGTTCTACCAATCTTTGGGTCGTTTTCTGGGTTGTTTATACTGACGTGAGTGTTATCTAGTTGTATTTCTGGGACAAAATAAGCTTAGGGTCCTACTACCCTCCCATCTTCCTAGACTCTAATCTAAATTGAATTTCTTTTTTTTTTTTTATGTTTTATTTATTTCTAGGAGAGAGAGAGACAGCGTGAGCAGGGGAGGGTCAGAGAGAGAGTCACAGACTCTGAAACAGGCTCCAGGCTCTGAACTGGCAGTCAGCACAGAGCCCGACGAGGGGCTCGAACCCACGAACCATGAGATCATGACCTAAGCGAAAGTCGGACACTTAACCGACTAAGCCCTCCAGGTGCCCCTAACTTGAATTTCTTAAAACAATGTAAGATAAATGGGCTTTCTTCAAACGTGTTTTTACTAATTCACTTTTATGTTAATGTAGCCTCTACAACCTATCAATGATGAAAATAAAAAGGAAATGAATTGCTTAATCTGTATATTTAATAACAGTATTTTTCCTTTCTTAAAACATAGAACTCTTTGAAATACAGGTACTCAGGTTTGACTACATTAACAAGGAGTTAATTTAAAGGAACATCTGGTTGTTTCTAATTGCTTTGTATGGGAAAAAAAGGGACCCAGATGCTTACATAATTCATCCCTCCATCTCTCTCTAGTTGACAATACCACTGGCTTTGCAGTAGATATAGTAAGAACTCAGTGCTGTTTGAGCTTATGCATGCCTAACTGAAACATATGCATAGATATTTTTCTATATTTCTTAAATTGAAGGTATGCCCAAACCTACTGTACATGTGTCTGTATTTAGATTTTAATTACAAGTTTGAAAAACATTTATTGCAGCTACTTTGACCACTATAGGAAAGATACATGTGGTAGGAGGATTTCTAAGACGGGCCTCAAGGACAGCACCCTCTAGTGTACATGCTCTGTATAATTCTTCCCCTTGAGTGAGGAGGTGAACTGTGAGTATGACAAATGCCACTATTATGATAGATTACATTATATGGCAGACATGAAGGAATTTTAGACATACAATGCTAATCAGCTGGCTTTGGTTTAATCAAAGGAAGATGATCCCAGTGGGCCTGACCTAATCACCTGAGCCCTTCATAAAAACTCAGAAGCAGCTGAGAAGCTACCTCAGTGGCCTTGAAAAAGCAAGCTGTCAGTAGTTATACCGTTGCAAGAAAATGAATTATACTTACAAGGATGTGAGTTGGGAAGAAGATCCTGAACCTCACATGAGACCATGGGCTCAGGCAGCATCTTGGTCACAGCCATGTTCAGATGCTTTCACTCCTGATCTTATACATGAGGTAATACATGTGTGCTGTTTCAAGCTTATGGAAGTTCGTTGCATAACATTGGAAAAGTAATTTAGTACATTCAGTCTATCACAAGGACTTGAAGTTGATAGTGGTTTGTACATGGTAGGCACTGGTTCATACTCCTATCATAAATTTTAGTTTAACAAAGTAGAGTTAGGGGCACCTAGGTGGCTCAGTCGGATGAACATCAGACTCTTGATTTCAGCTCAGATCATGATCTCCTAGTTTGTGAGTCTGACAGTGCGGAGCCTGCTTGAGATGCTCTCTCTCTCCTCTCTCTCTGTCCCTATCCCGCTCACATTCTCTCTCAAAATAAATAAATAAACTTAAAAAAAGTACCGTTAATTTAGAAAAGAATTTCCGTATATCAAGGATTGTTTTCTATCCTGACATTAGCAAAAAGTTCATTAGAAGAAACTTTTTAAGTGTGGCATCCACAGGTAAATGTGAAGCATGCTTGTTCACAGCTAAAATTGATTTAATGTATATCCTTGGATATAAAAGATGCTCTTCTACAGACAGACTAAGAAAGAGGATTATTGTAATACATTGAAAAATAAAAGAGATTTACAACGTAACCAATTGAAGTTTAGCTTCTAATACTTGGAGTATTTTCCAGGTTGATTGGGTTTGCGAGGCAGAAGTGAAAAGTGGCTCACAAAATGAAAAAGATTTCTTTTTCGAGACACAAAACTGCAGACGGACATGTAGCAGGAGTAGCTTTGTAAAAGGATGTATTCCATAAGCATTAGTTAGCTTTGCAATAATACTTGAGGAATTCAGAAACTTTTCTAAAGGAGGAATAAAAGAAATAAAAGAACCTTTATTTTAATGTTCTTTTTTTCTCATGCTTTTCTGTTTTCAGAAGTAGAATAGTAAATAAGCAAGAATTTATTTTGATTATTAACTATGCCACAGTATTAACTAACATGATCATTTAGTAAAGTTCAAAATATAGGATGCTCAAAGGAATATGCCTATAACAGTTTGCATTTTGCATGACAAAGAGAGTCATGGTCACAGAAATAGCAAATACTCAGAAGACCACTTGCAGCAGAAATAAGGTACAGAATATATTATCAGAGCAGCTTAGAAGCATCCATCCTCAGTGGTAAAATCAAGGGCAAGACACAGGCAAAACAGTCATCGCTTTTATGTAATTAGAAAACAAATAGAGGAGTCATGTTATTGTACATACCCATTTTTTAATGTTTTATTTATTTTTGAGAGATAGAGAGAGACAGCGTGAACAGGGGAGGGTCAAAGAGAAAGGGACACACAGAATTTGAAACAGGCTCCAGGCTCTGAACTAGCTGTCAGCACAGAGCCTGACTCAGGGCCCGAACCCACAAACCATGAGATCATGACCTGAGCCAAAGTCTGATGCTTAACTAACTGAGCTGCCCAGGCACCCCTGTTCAAACCAATTAACTGTTACAAATTGTATCGGAACATTTAAGAAGTGCAATGAATAACCAATTAGTCTATGATACTCATCATTGCCAGAGTGAGTGCTTAATATAAAGTTTATTAAATAGACTTTGCATTTTATTTACCAAAGCCTCTGTGATTTCGTCTGAACCTTGAAGAAGAGTTGGCCTTTATTCATGCCCTTGCATGTAATTACCAACATTTTACTTTTTCTATCCCTCTCCCTAATTAAAAATATTAACATCTGAAGTGATCAACTTCTGACATCCTTCAGGAACATTTAATTCATTCACTGAATCAAGATCGCTTTTTAGACAAAAAGATAAACAGGAAACTCACTGAAATTCATTTGTTAGACTTCTTTAATCGGGGTTAAAAGTGTCAATACCAGTGTTTTTATAACATTTTTCATTAGGGATTTCAAGTCACCCCTAAGACTAGAAGCATAGAAAGTTATAAATTGTCAGGGAAGCTAATATGTTTCTTTATTCTTATGCCTTCTATTAGTTTTAGTTCCATAAACTTCATAAACTTCCCTCAGGATAAAGGAAGTACTTGCACAGTACCCTTTGGTGACTATTCCTCCTTAAAACTCACCCAGTTATTCTTTGATTATTTTACATTGATCATTCTGAATATTTCCTCTCAGATATGTCCAACTTTTGGAGCTGTTTTATGTTTCTTGATATTTTTTAACGTTCATTCAGTTTTAAGAGACAGAGAGAGACAGAGTGTGAGTGAGGGAGGGGCAGAGAGAGGGAGGCACAGAATCTGAAGCAGCCTCCAGGCTCTGAGCTGTCAGTGCAGAGCCCAAAGTGGGGCTCGAACTTAAGAACCTCAAGATTATGACCTGAGCTGAGGTAATTCGCTTAACTGACTGAGCCACCGTGGTGCCCCTGTTTCTTGATTTTTAAGGATCAGGTCCCAGCTGATATAACCCTGGACACGATCTGCAATTTTAAGAGAATACTTCTTCCTCCTGCCAAGACATAAGTTCCCTTTGGTATTAGTGGTAAGTCCTGTCTCTGATATCTTATTCATATTTTTTATTATGTTTCTTTGGGGTCTAAGTTCCTTTTCTGTTCTAGTAGCACTAATACTACTCCTTTTCAAGTAGTTTAAGATCAGTAAGAAACCAGAGACTTTACTCATTTATTTCATTTTAATTTCATTTTATCTTAAAGAAATTATTCTCTCCTTGTTTTATCAGTCTACATTTCTTCACTTTGTTTTCATTCTTATGATACTCGTGTGCTTGAGATAATTTTGAAACACATATGTTTTGAAAGCATTTTTAAAAATAAAGCAGAGAAACCAAATGTTCTGCCAGAGCCCTAAAAATTGTCTTCTACAATTTTAGGTGTGCTCATTTTATTTGCTCCCCTCCCCCACAAATCCACTTAAGATTATGGTTTATGCTCCTTAAAACAATGGCCTCTATTTCTATTTATTTGTTTGTATCTTTTTAATAAAATATAGCATACCTCTTTGGTTAAAGCTCCATTTTGTGTGTGCCTGAAATCTAAAGCCATAATGAGAACCCACATCATTAATGAAGCTAGGTCCTGACATTCCTCAATGCTAGGGATAGAGTTAGCAGTTTGAATAGGGTACAGCCCATCTACTCCTGCCTGTTTTGCACTGGAACACACCTATCTCTGTCATTTCAAGTCTTGGTTTATTATCTAAGTAAATAAACATGCTAAAGGTGACCAAAAAAAAAAAGTCCATCTCTAACCTAATGCACACAGTGTTTTTTCTCTACATTTTGTCTTAGCTGGCCTCACAACCTGTCTAACATGGCAGCCTGCATGTCTTCATTAAGGCCTAACGTGGTCCCACCATCATTTGTATAGTGCAGCCTGCCTCTCATTTGCTACGATCCAATCGTGTAGTACTGCCTATATAAATTGCACAGGGCTCCACACTCAGAAGTTTCCTGCGCAAGACAATTCTCTGCTCTATCTTAAAATTCTTAATAATTCTTAACAAAGGGCCCACACTTTTATTTTGCACTGGGTACCATAAATTATGGAGCTGGTCTGGCCAGACAGGGCTGCTTTCTGCTACAGTTAACGGCTAAGGTCACAATTATGTGTGACTGAATTTTAAAGTCAGTCATCCAGGTCACACCAATTAAGCACCAATGCATAATTATCAAGACAAACAAACCAAAACAACAAAAGAGAAGTTATTGTAATCTGATAACGTGACATGGTCATGAAATCCCAGTGCTTGAATTTGCTATAGCACTGCTAATTCTCACAGCCACCACTTCTGGCTGCTCTAGGTATAATCGTCCACTGCTTGTGTGCACTGCCTGCTTAACTTTACCCCCGTCTGTTCTCCATGTTCCAAGCCAAATATATTAGATATTTCGGAGATTAGAAAGGCCCAATACATACGATCCTCATACCATATAAATGCAGAACCACCTGAATTTAGATAGACAAGAATTAAACTTTTAGAAATCAAAATGTTAACTTTGTTACTGAAAAAGTGAAATAGGATAGGTTGATAAATTTGGTCCAATGTCAAGTTAACACTCCCTCAGCTGAAATTATCCTCCCCTAGCTACTGGCTTCTGCCACAGATCTTTCCCCACTCAGCCTAGTACTACCTTCTTCCTAAAAGAAGGTAGAATTGGATGCCAGCAGCTGCCCCTCAGCCCCAACTATAGAGGTAATAAAGAGCAGAGCCACACATCCTCCAGTACTTTTGAATATATCAATTAAATAAGACAACTTTCCTTCCTTGAGGAAGAGTGAATGAAGAGATTTGGCTATAAATCATGAACTCTAATCACACAGATTACTGAAGGCAAGGAGAAAGGAAGTTCTATTATAACTGGAGGTGAGGGCAGGGAGATTGTAGGACAAGATCATAATATACCTTATTAGACATACCTCTTGTCTGTCTAGGAGAAGGATTTAAGGTTGAATATTTTTTTAAAAAATCCAAAGGCCCTTCTCTACAAAAACTTATTAAAAGGATAGTTCAGAAACTCAGATTTTGGAGTAAAGCCTAAAGATTTTAATGTACACACAAGAAAACTAGGAATAAATGTAAACCCGTGCTTCTATTTGTGAAATAGTAGAAATTTGAGGCTAAACTCAGGGGTTTTTTTCATAACTTAATAACATTCCTTGGGGTGCCTGGGTGACTCAGTCAGTTAAGCTTCCAACTCTTGAATTTCGTCTCAGGTCATGATCTCACCATTTGTGGGATCTAGCCCCACATTGGGTTCTGGCAGCATGGAGCCTGCTTGGAATTCTCTCTCTGGAGCCTTGGAATTCTCTTGGAGCCTCTCTCTCTGCTCCTTCCCCCTCTCCCCCGTCTCTCTCTCTCTCCCTAAAAATAAATAAATAAACTTTAAAAAATTTAAACTATTTAAAAAATAGCAGTTCTTTTTTTATTTCAAAATATTTTAAAGATGATTGCTTTTAATTTGCTACTATAATTTAATTTATACTGTAGACTATACATTAGAGTTTCTTCCTGGTATTCTATTTAATTTTGAACTGTGCCTTCTACATATCCAGTGTAATGTCCACTATGGAACATAATACACAGTTATATTCTCATATTCCTGATTTTTCTATTAAGGAAATAGAAATATGTTCTACTAGGTACCTAGGAGTATTCCTCTTTCAGCTCCATAATTTCCCAAGATGTCCGTCTACTGACTGAGGAGAGGTCATTAGGTTCACCTGGATAAACCATTGCTGGTGTCTGATACCACAAAAACCAACCAAGGATTCTTAGGTAGGGATTATATATAAGGCAAAAAAAGCATTCCAAGTGTCCTTCATTTGTTACTCTATGTTCCAGATATTGTCCATGTGTGTTTCCAGATCTACTACCCGCTTTTCTACATACTGCTCTCTGCCCTGGGATGATTTCTTACAACATGTGAAGAAATCTCCTGATTTCTAACTTCAGGTTAGGGTAGAGCAGTGGTGAACCTAGATGCAGATGGAAGGAGGGAGAAGACAGTGAGATCAGGGTAGTTAGGTGTTTCTCTGACTCCCATGCAGAGGAGATGCCTGTCCTGTTTCTTCCCTGAAGGTCACTGCTCCTCTCAAGGCTCTCCTTTCTATAGTACACTTTCCTTCTAGTTTCTAGGAACCACCATTTTGGTGTTCCCTGCCCCAGGCTACTGTGTTATTTCTTGTGGTTCCCTTATACCAAATGACACCCTTCTAAGCAGTCCCTTTTTGAACCCTCCTAGAATAATTCTAATTTTAATGTGACCCATCGATTTAATATAAACGCCCAGACAGACACAACCTGCAGTGGAAAGGTCTCTCTAAAAGCATGTAAATCACTTGGTATGTACTAAAACCAGAGTATTTTCTGGTGTTAAGAAATGCAATAAATTTAGTGGCAGGTTAGTAGGGGGAAATCTTCAGCTGTTTTGTTTACATCAATGGCATTTTAAATAAAGGTAGCTTTTACCATGTTCATACAACCTGGCTGGTCTCTTAGTTATTGAAGCTCTTCTCATGGAAAAGCATTTAAAGAACTCCGAGAGAGGATGTTGTCTCATCCATCTTTGTTACCTGCCATGGAAAGGCCTTTTCCTGAGAATATTATGATTATGTATGGGATATTGTCTGATCAATATATTTCTATTTAAGGATGCCAGATACTTAAAGTGATGATCTTCCAGACTATACAATATTAGCATCCATTTAGAGCCTTTGTTCCATTTTAATAAAAAAGAATCATTTACAAAACAGCTTAACTCAAAGTGCTGGTTAAAAAAAGAAAAGATGCTGCATTAGTCAATTGGCATACAGCAGTCACACTACTTTTCTGAAAAGTAAAATCAAATTGCATTTCTAAACCCTGTCATTCACCTAGTACTCCCAGCCTATTGCCATTTTGGAACTTTGTAGCTTCATACAGGTGAATACAAAACCACACAGCAGGAAAACATGGAAAAATTTAGAATCTTAAAAATGAAATAGCTATATGCAGCATGGAGGTTTTTTTTAAATAGTTACTGGTAGTTTTCTTTCTCTATTTTTTTAAACCAAATAAATTCTCATAAGGAGCATTTGTAGAAGAAGCCATGAATTTTGAGATACAAGTGAAATGATATACCCTCTAGACATAGGTCTTCCCATAATGTGCACGAGAGAAGTCTGTCTTTCTCCTTCATTTAATATGTTCTGTCCTCCTTAAGAAACTCCTGACGATAACAATTAGAGTTTTTTGTGCTACTGGGTTAAATCTCACCATCTCTAGATTGCTAAAAATACATTGGATTAAGTTGTGAGCAAATAGTATTTTTTGAACTTCTCTTCAGGATGGAGTATTGCTCTAGAGTATTAAGAAAATAAAAGAGGGTTACTGGTATGTTTTTGTCTGTCTAGGAATCTGGTTCCAACCTGGAGCCCTTTATAAGAAACCACTAGGGAATATTCTCCTGGGAAAAGACACCTATAAGCTTAGGTTTAACGAAACAATGGACTTTGTTTTTTCCTTGTTGAGCTGCAAAATATCAAAGGACATTAAGGCATTTTATGCAACTTGGTTTAAATACTGGTGATAGATTTTTCTCTATTCTCCCCAGCATTCAGTGAATAAATATAAGTGTCTAATTGTAAAAATAACTAGAACAAGCAAAAGATAGGAAAATATTATGTACATATGAGTCAACAGTTTGAAATGGATTATTAATGAAGTACATTTTGAACCATCTGGTTTTCCAATCTTGATTAAATTAGAGTGTAATCAGTATGACTGGATCAGCTGTGGAACATACAAAACAGTTACATATAAATGAGTCATGTATAATAATTGTCTATATATTTAAAATGAGAACTCTGTGTACTGAATCAATAGAAAATATACAGATCATAGATATCCCCCCAGTTTTTCCATGCAAATTACCATTAGGAATATTCCATTACTTAGCATGTATAGAAATCTGCTTTCTTTTTAAAACGATGAAGCACTTGCTCATACATTTTAAATTTCTACTCTTCACCCCATGAGAGACAAAGACAAAAGAATAAGTTAGAGACCTTGCTCTCATATAGCTTGTACACCCGCCCCCCGCCCCCAGGGAAGAAAAGAGCCGCACGTGGAATATCAGTGAACACTCTAAAACAATTCCAAAACAGGTTCCAAGAATTCTGTAATGATTCACGCCCTCCATAATATTCAGAGTTAAATGATCGCTCCTGCACAAAATTTGATAAAGTGTGTGTGCACAGTTGCTGTTTTAGGTGAATAGTTTGAAGCTCTATAGGTATGGCTCTAGATTAAAGTTTACATTTTATTTATTTATTTTTAAATTCTAACGTCAGCACATAGAAAGCATGTGGCACATTATCGGTATTCGATCAATGTTGGTTAAATGAAAAAATCAAGGAGTGTGAATCCCTCTCCACTGAGAAGATGGCCTCCCATCCATCACAGCACTCTGAGCTCTGCAGGCATCTGGAGTTACACTTCCCAGTTGCCATGGTTGTTTATTGCTTAAGCTGCAATATTGTTAACGCTTTCAGCATTAGTAATCATAGTGTTTTGTTTTACAGTCATTATCTATCTCCCTGTCAGAAGCCTCCGACATCTCACTGAAAGAGTGGGCACTGCAAAGGCTGCCCAGAACCAGGCCCAGAAAGGATATTTGGCCCAACATTATAACGCTTTGTCTGTGCTCCAGGAAATGTGTTTCTCTATTATCTTTCCTGAATCCCCACTCCACCCCCTCCCCCACTATCTACTCTGCTTCTTGTTTAGCTTGTTTACATTCCTGGATTCCTGGAGCAGTATCTAGGCTCACTCTGGCTGTTTTGAGTTCTGCTCAGGTCCTAGAAGGCTACCTTTGGAATCTTCTCATGTCCCCCACTTGTTTTGTGTCATGTATTGAACTATTTCTGATTATTCTTTTTCTTTACTTAATTTTCATGATTGACTGTGTTGTTGACTTTGTGGAGCTATCTTTGGTCTAGGCTGGCTCCTCTATAATCTATCTTTGGATTCTAAACATGCCTAAAGCAAGACCTTAGTATAGGACCCAAACTACCTCTAATCATACCAAACAGATAAGTGTGAGCAGAAAGAAATAGACAAAAGGCTTCTAACATAGTTTTGATGTAGGGACCTAGGTATCCTTCATGGAGCGAACCATTTCCTAAGAAATGACAGATCATAAGAATTCAGATTTAAGGAGTTTCTTGTAACTAATAAAAGTGGTGAGAAGATAATAATGTAGTTTCTTAAGATCGTATTAGGACCAGAAAAATATGACCTTCTAACGTTTTTTTTTTCATTTTCCATGGCTATCATCTACTCAGTAGTAAAATGATTCTCTATAAACACTCATAACATAAAACTATATGTAGAAATATGTTCCTGCTAATGACCTACAATACAAATATTTTATATTACTTTTAAATACATCTTTTTTTGTTGTTTTGGTAGTTTAGTATGTCATCTACTTTCATGATCATCTCAGATATGATATGGGTTGTAGATGAAAAAAACCTGCATCACAACTGTTAGTGGCATAGGAGGGAAACCCAGAGAGAGCAATCCAATGCTCCTTCGAGAAATGCTGTATCTACTAAGCTGTTGAGCATGAAAGAAAATATTCTGCAGGAAAATTTGAACAATGATGACTATGGCAGACAATGAATAAGAAGAGGTAGAGTTGGAATGAAAACATATTTTAGGTACCGCTTACTCAATTATATATTTATGTTTCCTTTTTATGCATAATCAATAATGATACTTGATTTAAAAGTCTGAGTCTAAACAAGTCTAAAAGAGTTCTTAAAAATAAAGTAAAATTTATAACTAAAGGAACATTTGTCATTATTTAATTGGGATCTTTTTAATGTTATATGAAATAATGGTACCTGTTAATATTGATAAAACTTAGAATAAATGGAGTAAGGTAATTATGTAATAATGAGTTAACCTGCTTGTGGGCTGCCTATCTTAGTCTGAGGTCCCAGGAAAAGACTCTGAAACAGAAATTTGTATTTAGGAAGTTTATTAAGGCCTCCCCCAGGATCAAAAAAGGGAGAGTGAAAAATGTCAGATCATGCAGGAAAGTTAAACTGGGATGGAGCAGCAAGACGAAGGCATCAGCCGCTCAGTGGGCTGTCTCTACAGAACATTTAGTGGCCCTTCAGAAAATGGTGTGCCCAGAGTAAGGAGGCCTTGGCATTCTATACTCAGATAAGGTCATTGGATGTAAGCTGCCCTGGGGCAGGTGGACCGTGTGTGATGTGGCTCTCCTAGGCTGAGAATAATTCTCAGAGAAGGACTCACCTAAGATCCATTCAATGTCTCTCCTCCTAGCAGCTGGGAGTTCTCTGTCTTACAGAGGACTTCCGGGTAACATGCTTCATAACCACTACAATGTACCTCTTACCCAGCTTGGATCCAGTTGCTTTATGGGAAAGTTCTGGAAAAGAAGCTCCTCTAAGTTTTTGATCATTTCACTATGGAAACTAAAAATAGGAAAAAACTTAGGGGAAACTACACTCTCCTGTTGCAGGTTGTTTCAAGGTCACCACTGATCCTAATGGTCACCTTACTCTGTTATCCTTTACAGCTACCCCTTCCACTAGCTAGCACCTCTGCTGGGCTAGGTGACCTACCTGCTGGATGACTTAGGTCACTATCTCTGTGAAGTCTGAATTTCTATTGACCATAACATTCCCAGGCCATGAATGCTGCATTTTCCCCTTTATCATCTAAAATTGGGCAAGGGTCGATCAAGAACAACCTTAATAGGTCACAAGGGTCTGAAACATATTCTTGTTTGCCTCTGCTGTGGAAGAGCAGAACTCCCTCTTCTTGATGATCAGGAATAATTATGCCTGGAAGGTGGTTTTCCTCTTATCAGCTACACTTATGGTTTGAGGATCCAGAAATGACTGGATTAGGACTCTTGCTGAGTTTCTTTGTGAAAGCATTTTCTCTCTCACAACTGATCTCTAAATATGAAGGTTTAGAGAACTCCCTCTTCTTGATGATCAGGAATAATTATGCATGGAAGGTGGTTTTCCTCTTATCAGCTACACTTATGGTTTGAGGATCCAGAAATGACTGGATTAGGACTCTTGCTGAGTTTCTTTGTGAAAGCATTTTCTCTCTCACAACTGATCTCTAAATATGAAGGTTTAGACCTCTAGATCTGACAAGGCCAGAGTTATTCAGACAAAATGCAGCTTTCTACAAGGGGATCACTGTGAGTGATGGTGAGCACCATCATCACCCCTGCTTCTACACTTGGTTCATGGAACCATGTATTCTACCGACTGGGAATACCTTATAATTATGATTGATTGATTTAGGATATATGCACCAACACACACAAGACACCCACATATATGATATAATATGCACCAACACACACAAGACACCCACATATATGATATAATACTATGAACAAATATACTTATTATATATATTTGTATAAATATATTTATATACATATTGTAATGTCTACAAATATATGTATATGCATGTAATGTAATAATGCAATGTACATATTATAATTATATAATTATAATATTATATGTAATTTATATATGTAATATTATATGTAATTTATATATGTAATTTATATATGTAATATTATATGTAAAAATACATATGTAATTTATAAATATAAATATTTATTAAAATATACATTTCTCCCTTTCCTTATAGGATGTCTTCTCACCTTTAGCAAGTATCTAGCCTGGAATCCAAGTATTACCTTAATGAGGTCATCTGACATCTCAACACACTGTAAGGCCTACAGCTTCCGAAAGGTAAGTTATACAGTTGGATCATTGGACCCTCTGTCTTACCTCTTTATCTTTAAAGTGGGCTCCTTAGCTCAGTCAGATGTGATGGAAGATCCTATGTTTGTATGTCTGACACTGACATGGATAGCGGTGCTGGCTGAGGCACAAAGATAAATATCATTTCCCAGTTGGGAAGGTAATTGGAGCTACTTGCCACCAAGTGGCTTATTGATCTTGAGGAATTGTATCATATGAAGTTGTCATCTTTGCTCTTTGTTGGTGGCAGGATAAACAGTATATACTTGCTATAAACTTACAGGTTTGTCTTCCTGAGGATCTAGCCTCTTCTTTTTTCAGTGGGTTGTAGGTCTAAAAACTGATTTAAGTCCAGAAGGTGGGCCAGGGAGTGTGACTTTTTATTGAGATTGACATGCCAGTTTTCTGATCATCCAATCCTTGTTTATTTTGATTTTATGGATTGACTAACACCCTCATTTTGTGCCTATCTCTCTTGTCCCTATATTCTCTTTACTATTTTCATAGCTAGCAATCTGTGACTCAAGCTTTCCTAGCTGCCAGGCTAACTTTGCTGCCCATTTTGATATTCATTCCCTTTTTTTTCACACACTTGGGTTCTTTTATGTTAGAGTCCTACCATCACCATTGCAAATTCAGAAAACTCGATCTATTACAGTTTCCTCTACCATTAGCCTGATCTACAAGAGTACAACCATCCTTGAGCTTCACAAAGGTACCCACAAAGCAACTCCCACTAGTATATGTTTTATCACTTTATGAAATGGGATGTCATCTAGGTTCCTCTGGGAGCATAATCAGTTGATGGGTTTTCTGGCCTCACAAAGTATAGTGACTTGAGCATCCATACTTACCTTTTTCTATTTTTGACCCTGTTTCTATTGTCTACCATAGTAGCCAGTGATATGTACGTTATACTTAATATGGTACATTGCTTTCTCCAAGACTCTAACAGGCAGTTTAGCAGTGTTAGCTCCCCAAGGTATTAAATCCCGGGTATAAATCCTTATAGTGGAAGAAAACTCTCAAATCAATAAGCTTCTCATTTTCTAGCCCTATATTCCACCTACCTTACTATGGCTGAATTGGGATCAAATATTATGTGTGCTTTCAGAGCATCTTCCAGTATGTGTGGACTAGGTTCTGCAGCTCCTTTGGGATATAGACCCTTTCCTCCCTTGGAAAGGTTGGCACTTCCCTAACTAAATTATGTTGTAGTGTGCCCAAAGTTAAAGTTTAGTGATCAGAAGAGAAAGTGAGGTGAGATCCTGTTGACTATATTTCATCTCTAATCGAGGCAGGAATTCTGGCCTCTAAAAGAACAGAGTGACTAACTTTTGTGTACCTAATACGTTTAGGGATATGCAAAGTTTCAAGATTTCCAAGAATACTAAGTCAGATGTTCACACCCTTAAGTCTCAGTGTCCCACTTCTCAATCCGAACCATGACCTTGGTGAAACAGGCTGGCTAGGGTTCAGAATTCATCTTTTTTTCTGGAGCTCTGCTATTCCTAAGATCTTCCTTTAAATGTGGGAGATAAGTATGCCTTTGTATGCTGCCAAGGAGTCACTTTGACTTTTAGCCAGTATTGCTAAAGCATCTATAATTGATGATTAATCATCCTCAGCCTTTCATTTTCTTCCTCCAAAGCATCAATGGCATTCGACATAGCTGTCTGATTCCATTCTCCTTATAATTAGAATGTACTGAACCTCTTGAAGGCCTGAGATATTGCATCCACTAGTACAGTGCATTGCACTGATGTCTTATAATCAATTTTCCACCAATAAATGCTTTAACAACTGTACCACTACAGCACGCCAGGGATTATTAGGGCTCTACTACTACCAGTGATGAGGTCCTTATTGTCAGCCAGTCTCCAAAATATTCTTAGAGACTGATTCATCAAATAACTCTTAGCACTGAATGTATTAGTTCAGGTTCCCTGGAAAACAGACTTTGCAATAGAGACATACATGCAACACTACCATAGGCAGTAGTAGTGGGGATTGTCTTTACTCTCAATACATAGTGGATGCATAAAGAAGTAGGACTGGGCAGAGAGAGGAGGTGAACTGATATGGTCACAGGGAGCTTACTTGGTCCATGGGAAGTTGAGATGTTTAGACTGACCTACCTTGAGGGAAGTCTGCCACTACCCTGACACATCCATATTTGCTTCCAAGAACCATCCTAGTTTTCTAGTACCAGCCTTTGGATGTGGACTTCCCTGGAGAAAGGGGCATGATTAGATGATTGGGTTCTCTCAGCCTGAGAGTTATGCCTCTAGAGGTGCTCAGCCGAGAGCTGTCAGCCACTAAATGGGCAGTTGGGTGATATACCGCTCAGTCGACTCAACTACCTAAGACTTTTCATTTCCATCTGCCTTCTCTTTGGTGTTTACCTAGATTGCTATTTCAGTGTTGTCCTTAGTACTACTCTCTTTCTCCCAAGTGGCTTTCCATTTTGCCCATTGCAATAGTCACCTAACTGTGATGACTCACATACCCACTCCCTCTTCTCTTGCTCCTGGATGCAGAGTACTGTTACAGCAGATGTAAAACTATGCAGACCTGTCCCGGTACAAATTCATGCTGTGCAACTGCAGTTACATTTTCACAATTATAAGCACAAACATATGAAATCACCTCAGGCAATGCTTTGACAGCTCCCTAGGGTATTGCTCAATTCTGAAGAACACTATGAAATAGCTTAAAAAAATATGCTTGACTACCCAGAAGCAGAATACACAGACAGAACTAAGCCAGGCCTCAAGCAAAGTAAATTCCTTCTCCAACCGCTTGACAATGTTATGAAATGATAATGAAAGTTATGCATAACTAACATCTTAAAATTCATACCTACTAAAATATTCCTCAGTGTAAAAAATAGTGTTAAATTCATTGTGTAAAACTACGTGAACAAAGAAAAGGCATCTTTAAATTCCTATTTCCCTTTCACCTTGGAAATTACTTCAGAAGAAAATAGAAGATATAACTTCAGTCAGAAATACTATTGAGCACCTACTATGTGCCAGGCACTAATCTAGGAATTAGAGATGTACCAGTAAGAAAACTCCCAAATCTTGCTGAAATTGCAGCATTTTCCACTTGCTGCTCTTCAGTTGTTTCCTTCTCTCTCCCATCTCCTCATCTCCCCACATCCCCTTTCTCTGTCATTGCTGCATTGTCCAACTGGCCCAAACCTAGTTCAGTTCAAGCATCATCTTCTCTTAGTCTACCTCCTCCTGTAGTGACTCTACCTTTTCCATATTTCTTCTTTCTCTTTCCCTTTCTTTTTTTTTACCACGTCTGTTTACACTAGTTTTTCAATTCCTCACTGACCAGAACAATCCTATTGTTTGTATCTCAAACATATCACACAGTGCATTTTGACTTATGAGTTTTTAATAAATGAAAGACTTTGTATACACTGATAACCAATGAGGACAAAGATGTGAACTGATGTCCTAGTAATTACAGCTAGGTATCAGTTTTTGTGTAATAATTATTTCTTAAAAGGTAAGAAAATTGAGGGGCACCTGACAGGCTCAGTCAGTTGAGTGTCTGACTTGGTTCGGGCTCAGGTCATGATCTCACAGTTCATAAGTTTGAGCCCTGGATTGGGCTCTATGCTGACAGTGCAGAGCCTGCTTAGATTCTCAGTCTCTCTCTCCCTCTGCCCCTCCTGCACTTTTTCTCTCTCAAAATAAATAAATAAATGTTTAAAAAGGTAATAAAATTGATTGATTTATAATAACAATAGAAAATACATTTTATCTCACTTGCCACTTTCAGTAAATTGGTAATGATTTTCCAGAGTACCGACTTGAGAAGAAACCTCAGCTGTGCCTAGGCTCAGAGGAAAGAATTATCATGACTTACTATCTCAGTCTGCTGTGAGCTCCTGAGAAGGGATATGGCCATTTCTATCTCCCTTCTCCACCCCTCATTCTCTCTCTTTCCCTATCTCTTTTCCTCCCTCTCTTTCTCTGTCTTTTCCTCTTTCATGCTCATTTACATTTTAGGATTTTTCTTATTATTATTACAGTAGTAAAAAAGAAAACAGATGATGCAGGTTTCCTTCTTTCAAAGAATTCAACTGAGAAAAAAAATTTCCTCATACAGTTTTAAAAGAAATTCATATTGTATACATCTTTAATAGATGTAAAATAATGCAGCTACAATTAACTGTAATTTTATAGAATACACAGACATTTTCATCAATTGGCTTTCTCTGGTCTTGTTTTCTCTTATATATTTTTCCTTCACTTTATTTCAGTAGCCACCCCTCCAACACCCCACAGCCATGCTCTAAACTTTACCATCACCAAAAGCATCTTTCTCCACTGATTTTGAGCTCTAAGAATCTCAGGCCACAGCCTCCTATTCCTTCACCTCTCCCACTTTTATATTTTTCTAAACTACTAGTTTGAGTTCTTCTCTATTTCAAAAGTCTGCCACCCTCTTCTGACTTTATTTCCTTCCTATTTCACATAGGAACTGTAACTTCACACTCTGCTCCTTGTCCTCACATTATCTTTGCAAATCCTCTCCATTAAAAATAAATGAGCACTCAATAAATATATTCCAGTGAGTCGAAAGCAATTTCATTCATACCCTTTCTTTTCCATTTTACATATAACATGATACCAAATAAACATTCAATGGCAAAAGATAAGTAGATTGAAAATGTTTGTGGAATAAAGAAAAATTATGTACAGTTTAAATGAAATTTTGCATGGCATTAATTAACACTACCAACACTGTTTTTGTTTTCATAGCTGAGGTCTTCTTAAACATGGAGTGTTTTCATATTCAACAGCGTCCCAGATTTAACTTTTATAATCTTAATTTTTATCCATCAATATCCCTCAATCTATTTTCAAGAAGGTGAAAGATGTGGCACAGGTCAGTGACTCAGTACAGCAGATAACATTCATTTTAACTCTAAACACAATAGGTTAGAAACAAATGTGATACTCACTCTACAAATTCCAAAGTGCTAGACATTTAAATTTTCTAAAATTGAACTAACATTTCTTTTTTTTTTTAATATTTTTATTTATTTCTAGGAGAGAGAGAGAGAGACAGCATGAGCCGGGGAGGGTCAGAAAGAGAGAGAGATACAGACTCTGAAATAGGCTCCAGGCTCTGAGCTGGCAGTCAGCACAGAGCCCGACGTGGGGCTCGAACCCACGAACCGCGAGATCATGACCTAAGCAAAAGTCAGACGCACAACCGACTAAGCCACCCAGGTGCCCCTGAACTAACATTTCTAAAATTTCATGATCAAGCCTTCATTTTGTTGGTCATGAAAACTTGAGTTCAGGCAAGAATTTCTCCCAACTCTCCTTTACTTTTTTAGGCCATAATGAGAGCCTCGCATAACGCAGCAGTCAATAGGGTTAGGAATTCCTACCATTGGACATTTTATGTTGTCCATCATTGAATATCATTTCACCCAATTCTCATGTGCTGCTTTACACAATATTTCTCAAGTGCCACATTCTCTTCTGTTGAAAAATGCAACATCTTTTCAAGATTCTCTCTCTCTCTGTTGTCCTACCTTCTTAGGTACAAAAGAAAAATACACTGTTCCCAATCCACATTGGAGCTGAAGGAAAAGGTGAAGTTGTGTAAAGCTCTTCATTACCTTCATGTTAGTCTTGCCTGCCATATTATACATTTCACAGCTAATTTGCACCACATTGGGATTTGAATGGCTTCTATGACAAGATTTCTCAACCTTGGCCCTATTGGCACTTTGGCTAGATAATTCTGTGTGGTTTTATACCCTGTACAGAGATTAGCAATATCCCTGGCCTGTACCCACTAGAATCCTACCACCCTATCCACCACCATTACTACTATGTGTCATTACAATTAGAAAGTCACCAGGTATTAGCAGTCACCTCAGCTGGGAACCATTGTATTCTGAGTATGCATTTGACTCACCTGCCTCCGTTTATTTTCTGCTGCTCCTGAATGTTTCAATAACAGAAATCTCTAGAACTTCATCAACAACCTGGGTTCTTCTCTGCAAATCAGGAGTACAAATCTCTCCCTCATCCTTGAGGGTCTCATCCTTGACCCATGAATTTATCCTTTACTACACTTTATATTTGGCTTGGTAGAGCCTCAAGTTCACAGGAAGTAGACCTCATGTCCAATACATATACCCCTATCTAACTTTTCAATTCAGTTTCTTCTTCTTTCCTTCCTTTTTCCTCCCCTTCCTTTCCCTTCCTACTTTTCCCTTGCATTCATTCTCCCTCACTTTCTTTTTCTTTCCTTCTCTTTATTTCATCCCATTCCATTCCCTTTCCTTCTCTTTTTGTCATCTCTCTTCTTTTTATATATCAAATTGTATTCTCAATGTTTTACCTTATATGTTCATGTTGAGTTTGAATATAAAAGATCAAGAATTTGCCTCTTCTGCTTCCCCATTAGAAATGAACACTATGGCTCAAACTGCTCAATAATGGAAAGAAGCAAAGAAGCATAGAATACCAGTGAAGTAATTATCCCTTAATGTCTCAAAATGTAATAACTCTACTGTCTTCTACAGCTTAATCACCAGCAGGTCTGACCTATAGTTCAAGTCCTGATTTTATTTAATATCTAAGAAACATCTGAGTGCACAGAGATCAATTTCAACACATGCATATAGTGTGGTATTACATGGAAATTGAAAAGGGAGTTATTGGCTTGAAAATCACCTCTTATCATGTTGGAAGTAATCATACTGACTTCCCATGGACATTTGTCAGTGTTTCTTAATTATATTGCCAGCAAGATACCCAGAATGTACTTAAAAATGTTAATCCAAAATCAATATTTATATGTACATACATATAATGGTAATGATTCCCTTATTTCTCTAGTTTAAGAAACTCATATACATATATTATTTGTTTACCCTGCTACATAACAAACCACCTCAAAACTTAATAGCTTAATAGAAGAGTCACCTATTTTATCCCTCATGGTTTTGTAGGGTGATTGGATTTGGCCCATGTAAGTTTGTGATGTAAGTGATGTCAACTGAGCTGTATTTATCTGGAAGATCAATGGGACTAGGCCCTCCAAAATAGTTCGCTCATATGGCTGTTGGCTTGAAGCTCACCTAGAGCTGTTGAAAATAGTGCTTTGGTTATGCCCCATGTGGCCTCTTCCTTTGGTGTGGGCTACTCTGAGCGTGGAGACTAGTTTTGGAGAGATTAAAGGAAGTAGAAGCTGCCAGTCCTTTTAAGGCCTGGGCTCGGGAATTCCAGAACATTACTTTCACTGCCTTCTGTTAATCAAGTCCATTCAAAGATCCTAAAAGAAGATGAATTTCTAGGGCCATCTTTAAAGACTAGCAACTAAGTATTTTAATTGCACCTGTGCTGAAAAGTAGATGTACTTGTGAAAAATTAAGCTCTATAACAGTTTATTTTTTCTTTTTTTATTATTTTTTAAACATTTTCAAACAAATGCGTATGTTTTAAAAAGTCATATAGCATTGCTTAAGTACAAAATTCTTCACATTTATGCCTATTTATGACAATGTAAATATTTGGAGTTAGATAGGATGACATGATTTCTGATTACAAGTTAAGATTTGTAATGTTTCTTACACCCTGGGGGAAACATGTATTTATAATGGAAGGATGGTCTCCCTCTGCTTTCCTCTAATTCAAAATATATTTGGGTTGTTTTTACCTCTAAGGTATCATAAATAAATTCTCATATATTGCTGTTGGAAGTGTAATTTTAGCAAACCACCCAGGAAAAATGGTTGGCAATATCTTCCATCACTAAACATATGCATGTCCTATTACCCAGAATTCCACTCCTGGATATACCCAACAGAAGTGGGATTATTTTTTTCACCTTAATAATTTTAAACCATTCAAAAACAAGTCAGAATTTAATTTTTTTTTTTTTTTGCTTATGAGCTATGGACTTAAGACCATCTCAGTTTAAAAAATCTAAAAATGTTTTTAGAAAGGATATATCAAATGCTTGTATCATTTTATATTCTGTTCTCTTTGGGAGCTTAATACTTTTTGTGGTACATATAACATAGCTCCGCTTTATATTAAAAGGAAAAAATAGAGATTTAGTCATGACAATGTCAATAACTGTGAAGGTAATTGTAATTGTAAGTTACTTGCAAGCTCACAAATTAGCCTACTACAGTTTCATGGATGCTGGCAGAGGTCAAAGACTCCTGGGTCAGAGACAAAAAGAGTTTATTACTAATGGTACAATGAGCATCCTGAGCTATATGTTTGCATTTGTTCCCCTTGACCTCCAGCTCCCATGTGCAACTTGAAGGGGCCCAGGTGGATGTTGTGCATACAGTAAGTTTACATCATACCCAGAGAACCCTGACCTTAGGAAACCCAAATCTTTTATAATGGATTTGAAGAAAAACTGCCTAATCTTTGCTTCAGGAGAGACATCATCTTTAGTATACTGCATAGTCAACAGCCTTGCCATCTGCTCCAGTGTGGGATTATACAAACAACCCTAAAAGAAAAGCCCAAACAATGGCTATCAGTGCCTCCATGGGCCAGATATACAGAAACAAAAGAGACCTATGGGAAATTATATACCAACAGATAGAAGATTATTTACCTTTTCTCTGTCCTAAAATTATAGAAAACTTGAATAATAACTATTTTTATATAGTTATAGCTCCAATTTATAAAAGGCTGTAGAAAAATTTGTCAATTCACTTTCCCTAAATTTTATGAGATTATTTATTTATGGAGTAAATCTATCGCTTAATAACTTTTAAAGTTATATACAGAATTGATATGGTATTTTTGCAGCATATGGCAAGTAGTACCCTGAAATGAGCTGTGCTAATCACAGCAAAATATTGAATATGCTTTCAGGCTTATAAACAAGAGCATAAATATTTTTATTAATTTGACTTGGAATATTCTGGAAAGTATTAAAACAGGTGGAAAACCACTAAAAATGGAATCAGTCAAGTTTTACATACCGTTTTTACCACTAAAGTGATTTTTGCCTTAGGCTTATTAGTTTTCCACTCCTTATGCTTTATTTTAAAAAATAGAAGGGCCAAGGCAGAATAAAGATCCTATATATAGGCTTTGGAGTAAGTTGCCAAGGATAGAATTTGATTTAGTCACAACTGCTTACAATTTGGTTTGGATAAGCTTCTTGGTCTCATTTTTGCATTACTTTCAATCTTGTTAAAATCTCATAATGTCTCTTAAAAAATACATCCTTAATAAGTAACAGTTTGCTGTTATTTGAAATTTTATAATAGATCTACAAGAGTTACTACATTGGGAAATATGGGGAGTATTTTAGATTACAGAGTAAATGTGTAATACAAGTTGATCAATTTATCTTTCTGTTTTAATAGCTGATCAGAACTATAGAAGTAATAAAATAAAAGTAAATAATCAAGTATAATCTATTTTGGTGATTTTCATATTGTCATGCTGTCTTGTATATTTGGGCAATCTTAAACTAGAAGAGTGAGTGGTATGAATTCACCACTATCAATCTCCATTCTAAAAACTATGAACCAACTCAAGAAGCAATTTAAGATGATTTCAAGAAATTATTATACACTATTAGTGTATAATTTATGTATTTAAAATTGAAAATGACATGTAATGACAGTGTTTTATTGCTTTAGTTTAGTGTGAAATGCTTCAGTATACAGAGTCTAATGTAAATGTGTGTATGCTGGCTTTAATCTACATATCTCAGAGAGGCTACTTAATAGACCCAGAAGTACACACTGTAAGAATTGTTATTTGTTACTTAAACAATTGCAAATCAGAATGCTTGCTCTTATTTAGTCTCTGCTCAGTGCCAGCAGGTTAGTGAGGGTCAGGGAGAGGGGATGATAGAAGAGAAGCAGAGTCAGGACTGCAGAAAGGACCTCTTTACCTTTTCTCTTTTGCTTTGTTTTAATACTCCAGGAGGCTAGGATGGGGGCATTAGCAGCTGCCTGGAACAAAGTAAGGAAATGGGATGGGAAACACATTTACAAGGGGGACAGTCACCAGGGACAGCCAAAAAGATCCTAAGGGAAGAAGGAAGCTGAAGTTTTTGCTAAATAGCATCCAAGGTTCAAGTGCCTAAGATTGAAAATCCTTGTTTATCAAAAAAAAAAAAAAAAATCTGAAGCAAGTCCCACAGCTTTGGAGAATGATCTATGGAAGAAAATTTGCCCTCTTTCCCTTCAATCCTTTTATAAACTTTCCTTTTTTCTCCCAGTGACGAATGAAAGCCATAAAGGTGTCACTACTGCATGAAGTGGATAATGGCATGGACTTTCCACTAGACTGTCCTTTGCCAAGCTGATCCAAGAGCAGAAGGGGGACCCTTGTCAGGGAACTCTTTTAGTCTCCTGGGGTTGGCTGTGGGAGCACTAACCCAGAATTTATCCCTAAAAGCAAGAAAAATACTTTACTGTATCAACACATCTTCCTCTGCTATAGGGTGGTAATTGGTTTATCAAAAATTCACTGTGTTCTTCTCTGACATGCTAAATAAGGGTATTAAAGATTCAAATCAGTTCACAATTTTCTGCCTCAGGGCTGACATTGATGAAGCCAGGTAGCTCTGTGGAGTTAGCAATAGTATCAACAATTTCATGCTACCTCTAGATATTGTATTCGTATCCAGCTAGATGCAACTGATCCCAAGGGTACCACTATCTCCTAAACTGCTTCCATGAGAATCAATTTTAGCTCATTCATCAGAAATCTGCCACCTCACTAAGACTGGTAAAAGTAACTGTCTTGTAAGATATGCCTTTCCTAGTTTGCCAATCCACTGATGTGAAATAAAACACAGATACCAGCTAGCAAGATAAGAGCCACTTCCCTCTCTAATGGCTTCAGAAGACACATGGAAATGTGGGCAGTACTAACACACTGAGTGGTTTGTTTTTGTTTGTTTGTTTGTTTTGGGTTTTTGTTTTCAAACTTTTTCCCTGCCTCCCTGGATCTGAATCATAATTTTGTTAAATTTCAACTTCTTAGTGGATGTTGCACACAAAAAGGCTGAAGAGATAAAAATTTAGGCAAAACTCACAACTTATTCTTTTCTCAAGCAAAATGGTAGGCAACATCATTATCATGATTGCTGGGTTGACAGCAAGCTTGTATCAGTATAAGAAGTATTAGAAATACTTCAACTTTGCTCTTCTTGATATATGAATTGGCTCTAAAAGTTGTTCAAGAACATTTTCCCTCCCATAAACAAAAATATAACAATCTTTAGCCCTTGCTTTTTTTTTTTCTTTCTCTTGGCCTCTAGTGGATAATTCTGTAATGAGATTTCTACTAAAGGTTAGCTGGCTTTTGCTACTAAAATACATAGCCCATGCCTTGCCTCATGTGCTTAGGAATGCTCAAGCACATTTGCTGAGCTCACAAGAATAAATTGTGTGACAGGTTTTGCCTGCTTGCTGGTACAGAATTTATTTTGATATTTGCTCTCATCTGGTACTTCACCTAGTAGAGAGATAGGGAGTGGGGGAATAGGCAAATTAGAGCCCTCATGTCTAATTTCTGAAGCCTAAGAATATGTCCCCAAATCAATATTGTAAGTGGCCAAACTGACTTAGTTTAGTTCACAAAAGCTGAGACTCATGAATAAAAGATGATTGACTCACCTAATTGACTGTCTGGCAATGCACCTCTCAACACAGAGAATACTTTATTGAATTAATCATATTGTAAGAATTTGGCTTGATGCTTCTAAACACAGGAACATTTCTTTTCTTTGTATCCCCAAAAGTTGAAATTGCAAATGATTCTTAGGAAGAGAAATCATATTACCCAATTTCACATAGAATGGTATTATAATCCAGACAGAATTATAATCTAGTCATTTGTAATGAGAATAAACATCCAGGAGACTACAATTTGAATAACCTGATCAGTATCTTCTCTACATAGAAGACAGCTTTGTGGTCTGAAAATAGAGATAGAACAACAGAAGTTAATGAGATAAACCAATACAGACAATGTTTATACTATAACCCACATAAGAATCAAAGAATTCATATTTTCCATCCAGGGTACCTGTCTTAAAAATACACAAATGAGCACATGGAAATCTGTGGAAATTGGATAACTCTTTTCTATGAGACCATGTAACCAACTTTTGGCATAGTAGTTCCCTAAACAGGGTCAATATCAATGATTAGATTTTTATAATGAATTATAGTCACTCTGAAGTACAATAATCACTTCAAATTAGAATCCCAGATAATCGTTCCATACAGCCTGATTGGAATACTAGGAGTTTATAAATATCTTAGGGAGGCATTTGGGCTAAATTGTTGTTTTATTCCCTTCATTTGCTTAAAACTGAATAACTAAATTAATTTGATCAGTTTGTCTTAAAAACTAGTTTAGTTGTAATTTTCACAATCTCTGGGTTCTATTCTATACAGCTAATAACAATAGTGCACAAGTAGGTGAACAGTTTTTATCTTTCTGATTCAGGCTTGATTTCTTCACTCTCATTTTTAAGTCTATCTTCTTTTCTTCGTATGGTTTCCCCAGAAACTGTTTGTAGATAAGGTAGGAATGTACTAATTGGCATGACATATCGTATAATTTATGGGATACAAAGGAGCAAGAAAAAATATATTGACATTATTTCCTTTTTTGTGATTCTTCTCGAAACAATGACAGTAGAATTGAACTATTCTTATAATTTTCATCTATGGCTTATTTATATACATTTACCATTTTGGTCATTTAGTAAATATATATTTTCACAAAATATATATTTTCACAAATATAAAATGATTTGACCATGTCTAGAGCCACAGAATCAGGGGAGTGCTCTCATTCTGATTCCCTCAGAATGCCACACACAGCTCAGAGTTTACCACTGTCTTGCTTTTGTCCTCATGCTGCCAAGAATGTGTTTAATGTTTTATTAACGTGTAGGATTCTTCTGATTGTTAAACCTGCATTAGGGTAGAGTCTGAGACCAAGATTTCCTGACAGGCCTCCTACAGAGCATGTCACAAATGATGGCAGACACAGTAATGTTCATAGCAATATGGCAGCTGCCAGAGGGAAGCAAATAATAAGCTCTAAAAATGCCAATTTTAACTTAAAAAGAAATCTATAATTCTCACAAGGTAAGAACTCTGCCTCGCCACAGAATTCTCAGAACAATATGCTGAGGAATATGGATTCATGTGCCCTTGAAACGGATTCCGAACATGTCTGTTTTAGAAACAAAGATCATTTAAAACCTTCTTTTGTTTTGGCCTCTAAGTTCTAATCAGACAGAAAGTGGCACATTTTGGAGAGGTGGTTTGCTTTTGAGCCAATTACCAGTATCAATCCTGTGGGGAACTGACCTTTGCAAAGAAATTTTCAAACAACGCATAAAGGTGTCTCAATGGTAATCCCTTGCTAGACAGAACCTTAGTAGAGTACAGGATGTTTAGAATTTTCATGTCTCACATAAAAGAATATCATAATGCTATGGATGAGTCTGTCAACTAGGGTTCATTAATTCTGATCACAACTATATTTTAAAATCCTTAAAGCCCAAAGTGACTACAAAAAATGTAACCAGTTTCATAGATAAATCTCCCCATGTTTCATGAAGTATAAAGTATTTTGCTCAAATGTTTCAAATTGTGTATTTTTTCTATGTGCCTTTCATTTTAATGAATGTTTTATATTTGTCATTTTTTAGTTTTTCAAAGGGACTGTACAAATCCGTTTTTAAACATACGTGTATGTGCATTTTCTTTAGACGATGTTCTTAGATCTAATTAGGTTTGCTAAAGAATCTGTAACAGCCAAAGTTGAACAAACACTAGAGGAAAATATTCCATTTATACTTAAATACTATTGGTATTTCTGCTGTTCATATTCAATAAAGCCCTTCTTTCTGGTTTTATTTTTGTATAATAGTATAATGCAATCATGCTTAAGACTATAGTGCCTGGAATCTGACTGTCTGGTTTTGAACTCTCATCACATATCTGTGCAACTTGGACAAAATTACTCACATTTTTGGATCCACAGTTTTCTCATTCATAAGCTGAGGGTAATAGTGATATGTCTTTTTATGTGATATTTTTGAGGATTAGATGAAGTGATGTATGTAAAGAACTTAGCTCAATGCCTGGTATATGAAGAAGTTGATTATTTGCAGGGTCTGGAGGTGAAATTTTACTGAAATGTATGCTAGAACTTTAAAATGAAAAAAATTAGATTTATCATATTTCTGTTACTGTCATTTTTCTCCTTTAGCATTCCATCTTTGTAAGTTTCCAGTGACCTTTACCACTAAAGTATCTACTACTCATTCCTGTAACACCACCTGGGACTTAACCAACACGCAGAACTGCACTGTTCTGTAGTCATAAATTCAGCCACTTTACTGCCTAACTTCAACTTAAATTCTTTCCAGCCATCTCCTCATTCATTTATTCTACTGTAAATGCTCCTCGAATTCATAGGACAACCCACTTGCTTCTCTACTCCTTCTCTACATTTCTTTCCCTTTCTTTCTTTCCTTTTTTTTTTTCTTTTTTTTTTTTTTTCATTTCTGGCTGTCAACTTTATTCCCCTTATGTTGTGCATGTGAGCTTAAAGCATAAGCAATTTACACTGGGCTCTCTTTTTTAAATTTTTTTTAAGTTGATTTANTTTTTTTTTTTTTTTTTTTTTAGAGAGAGAGAGGGGGCAGCAAAGGGGAAGAGAGAGGGGAGAGAGAGAATCCAAAGCAGACTATGTTGTCAGTGTGGAGCCTGGTGCAGGGCTAGAACTCACGTCACAAGCCATGAGATCATGACCTGAGTTAAAACCAAGAGTTGGGTGCTTAACCAACTGAGCTGCCCTGGCACCCTATGCTGGACTTTCTGAATGCTGCTATGGAAAAATGAATAAAAAACAAATAGCAATTTGGAAATCGGTCAAAAAGTTAATAAAAACTGCCAGAAAGAATATTTTACTTAAATACTATTTATTTATTTATTCATTTAAATTAAAAAAAATTTTTTTTTAATTTTTAGAGAGAGAGCACATGAGCAGAGGAGAGGGGCCGAAGGAGAGAGAGAGAGAATCTTAAGCAGGCTCCAAGCTCAAATGGACCCTGGGATCATGACCTGAGCCACAATCAGGAGTCTGAGGCTCAATCATCTGAACCACCCAAATACCCCCTAAATACTGTTTTTAAAATGTTTAAGTTTAGACTACTCACACAACTTCATTTCATTTTTGTTGTTGTTCTTTAAATGAGACATTGTGGGGTACCAGGTGACTCAGTCAGTTAAGCATCCAACTTTGGGTTTTGGCTCAGGTCACTATCTCATGGTTTGTGAGTTTGAGCCTTGTATCTGGCTCTGTGCTGATGGTATGGAGTCTGCTTGGGATTCTCCCTCCCTCTCTTCCTGCCCCTTCTCAGCTCACTCTCTCTCTCTCTCTCAAAATAAATAAATATTTTTTAAATAATTTAAATGAGACATTGTATTTTAACTAATTTGTTTTCTTTTATTCCAGTTTTATTTTAGAATGATTATTGGTTGAATGGAAAAATTAATTCATACATGAATGCATTTGGAGTGCAGCATAGTAATTTGGAAACCTAAAAATGATCAAGTTCCATAGAAACCTGGTATTTTTTATTTTGTCATTTTCTTTTTTAATTTTTTAAAATATTTATTTACTTTTGAGAGAGAGAGAGAGAGAGACAGAGCATGAGCAGGGGAGGGGCAGGGGCACACACACACACACACACACATACACACACAGAATCTGAAACAGCCTTCAGTCTCTGAGCTATCAGCACAGAGCCCAGTGCGAGACTTGAACTCACCAACTGTGAGATCATGACTTGAGCTGAAGTTAGACACTCAATTGACTAGAGCCACCCAGGTGCCCCTTCATTTTGTCATTTTCAAGAAAACATTCTAGAATATCTGAGCTTTAATATTTATAACAAAGAAAACTTGGATGAGGATCTATCTATATCTTTATCGATCCTCTATTTTGAGTTATGTTTGGTATTATGATCATAAAGTAGTCTAAGATTAGTATACAACTTTCATGCATGTATAATTAAACCCTCCCCAACTTCCTCCTTGAAAGAATAAGAAGTAAGTAATCACTGTAAGTAAGAAGTAAGAAGAAGTAATCACTGAGTAATTCTGTGAATTTGAGTCTATATGTTATCTTTGTCTAATTATTTGTACTGATTATCTCAAAACAATGTATCTCATTCATCTCAAAAAAATTTTTCAAGCGTCAACAAAGGGAAATAAAAGGGATTTCCCCAAACCTAATAAGCCTCCAGTACAGTGTATTGATGGCAAATAGTTTGTGGAATCAATAAAACTGGCTGCACAGTAAACAAGTTATATAACCATTCTGGTCATTTGGACATCTGGAAACCTATCTAACTTAGAAATTGTTGAGAAGTGTGCTGTGGTACTATGTTCAGATTTCCTCTGGTGTTGCTAAGATGCACAGTGCTTCCACTGGGTTTCAAACACTTTTTGTGTCATCTGCCCAATCTCAGAGACATTTCCTCTGAGCCTAAACTCCTTTATTTAAGTAAGTATTTCTCATTTATCTTTATTACTAATTACGGACTACAGGCTTTGGTTGTATTTCTTCATATATGAGATTTTCAAAAAAAAATTTTTTCAGTATTCATTGTAGAAAACTATGAAGACATCTCGGTGACAAAGACTTTTTGAACAATTCGTGTTCTACAGAAAATTATTTTTTCATTTGTCTTTTTTAATATGTATTTATTATTTTGAGAGAGAGATCATGAGCAGTAGAGTGGTGATTTTTTAAATGTTTATTTATTTATTTTGAGAGAGAGAGAGAGACCATGAGTGGCAGATAGGCAGAGAGTGAGGAAGAGGGAGAACCCCCAAGCAGGCTCCCTGCTATCAGTACAGAGCCTCCTGCGGAGCTCAAACCCAAGAACTGTGAGATCATGTCCAGAGCTGAAATCAAGGATTGGACACAACTGACTGAGCCACCCAGCCACCCCTTCTTTTCATTTGTTGAATATCATGGAATAATCACATTATCTAAAGGTAGCAATATTAAATCATTACAGTTTCAGATTATTAGATTTTATAATATTTACATATTAAAGATCCCTCTTCAAAAATCTTACTGCAAAAATACAAATAAAAACATATGTATCAGTACAAGTTATGTAAATAAAAATTTTAAATATTCAACCTAAGTATAAATACTTCAAATGTCTCCTAATATATTTGTTTATAATTCTTTTCCTGCCATCAATGCATTAATTTCCAAATTTCTATCGAATTGGCTAAAATAATGTTTTCCCTGTACAACAGATTTTCAGCCTAATAGGGAATATCATACAGCTCTAAACATTGTATGTTTTATTCAGTTTTTGGGTTTTTTTAAACCACATCCTTTCCTGCTAATGCATGAATCTACTTGCCTTTGCAGTACCTCCCAGGAGCTTCAGTCTATTTTTCTTGGTTTGTTTTTTAAAATAACTTTTGTAATTAACATCCATTGTTCAAGACAAAATAGATAACAGTTTCCATTCAGTCAGAAACCAATAGAATAAAACTGAAGGAACGTTGGCATATTGGTAGTGCACTGAACTTGAAGTTGAATTCAACTCAGAATCACACTGTACTCATTCTCGTGACTCCTAAGTCTCCTTTGTGTCTGGTAAAATCAAAAAAGTCAAAGCATGAAATAGTGTGTTGTCTTTTACTGTCATCACACATAAACTGATCCTGAGAATTTTTCAAGTTCTGTAAGTTACAATTGGTTACAAAGATTAATATTATCACTTCATATTAACTATGATATAAATGAAACATGTTTTCTCATCCCAACCTACCACACCCACCTTTGTACAAGACTAATGTCTATATAATTGATTATTCTTCTTGCCAATACTTTCTATTGCTTCCATTTCCAATCAATATCATAAAATTGTTTCGGAGCGTTTAGTGTTGCTTTTCTTGTTGAAATTCAACATTTCTTCTTTCAGTTTAATGCTGAGACTTTTCCTGTAGAATTGGTGATTTGGGGAAAATGTGTCTGAGGGGAATAAAAAGAAAATCAGGGAAGAGTTTTGATGAAACAACATTTTGAAGGAGTAATAAGGAAACCATAAAGTCAAAGCTTATTTTCCCTGGAATTACCTCTCATCTTTTCATTAATGCGGATGTGTTTTGGCTTTAAACAACCCAATCCTACTGAGAACCAGAGAAGAAAACTGTAAGTTCAAAAAATCAAACCAATGGAGGTTCAGGAATTAAACTAACTCTTAGGGATGAACAGAATCTTTGAAAACCCTGGTTCTTTTCCTATTGAATATCTGTTTCTCTCGTCATGTGCCTTTCATTCTTTCAGAATTACACCTCCTAGCATTTGCAGATAAAGCTCTCAGAAGCCTTCTGATTAATACTTGTTGATCTTGTCATTGAATGAAATGCAGTACCACAATCTTTAATCCCACACTTAGTATTATTAAAGAGGTTCAGATTTGGTTAGGTGTCTGTCCATCCTGGAACTAAGCAATTGTGACCTGAGTGCAGTGTGGATCACAAGTGGATCTGTAGACCAATGAGGTAGCCAGGAAAGCAGTGGAAAAAGAAAAAAAAATACACTGAAGCTGCTATGAACATGAAATTGTTGAAGTTAGGCCATGTCTATTAATCAGAATGGAAGGAAGAGTACTCAGCATTAAGTTGTTTAAGGTGTAGCATGACAAACTTTGTTCATCAGATTTTTCAAAACTGCACTGATTGCTGCTTGCTTTCTTGTTTGCAATAGAACTTCATTCATAGTCATTTTATGCCTTTACAGAAATGTTCATATAGCCTTATGTGATCTTACATACCTGTCTCCCCACAGTGTGAGCTACTTAAGTTTATACCATGTTTTATTTACCAATGATTACAGTAGTTCAGGCATATTCTAGCTTCATGCTTCACATTTTTAATGAATAAATGAACTATCCTATACAGTTTGATATAAGTACAATTTATGCATCCTTATTTGTTCCTTTCCCCATCTCTATCCTACCATATTATCATATTAAGTGCTTTAAGTCAATTTTTTCATAACAAATATCTAGATGTACTATTATATTTATCTGCATTATTTTCTTCAGTGCACTGCCCACTCTCCTAAATTATCTAATTTTTATACACATTCTTGTTTAATATCTGTTTCTCCTATTAAAAGGATGAAGGTTTTATGATATTGGGGCCTTGTCTTACTTAACTGTATTCTTAATACCTAAAACACTATCAGATCTGTGGCAGGTGTTTTCAATATGATAAATAATACATAAGAAATCCAGTATAAATCCTAGCCTTCAGAGATTATTGTTTTATCTTGGATAAAAAGCCTGGTAATTAAGCACATGAAATTTATAGTGAGCACTGAAATGTCCATAAAATTATTTCTTAGTAGTATAACCTAGAAAACTTTGATATAGTTGACATTGAATGAGCCTGGGAAAATGGATTGGATTTGTTGTGTAGGTGGAACTAAGGGTGAAAGAGAATGCCAAACAGAAGTATCAACATGAATATGTGGCAGAAGTGAGGCTGGAAGGCACAATATTTAAAAGATTTAATAAGGAAGTAGGATATTAGCAGGTGGACCCAGAGAATGAGATTGGAAATGGTTTGAGACAAAGCCTTGGAGAATTTTGAACTGCAGCCAAGGAGACTGCGTTTCTTTTTGAAATGCTGAGGAAGCATTGGTAATTTTTGATCAGATAACAATGAAGTCATTAGAGACTTACCACAAGACAACTGTTAGAAACAAGATGAAAGGTAATAAAAGTGTGAACTATGAGGGAAGGAAAGTATGAAACTAAGGAAGTTTGAGAGGAAAGATACATCATATTTTGTAGGAAGTCCAAGGATATCTGAAGCTACCCAGAAGCAGGAACTGAAAATTTGGGACTGGAAAACACTTAAGTCAAGGCTAGAAGCACAGATTCAGCAATCATGTCAAATGGAGGTAAAAGTGAATTCAGATCTGGTGAGATGGTTCAGATTAGACTAATGGAGAAAGATGACAAGAAGACTTAAAATAGGTCCATGGAGAATTTCTATTTATTAGTATTCTTCATAGAGTAATAGATAGTAAGGTAAGTTAAATGTTTTTGTAATAAATAAGATTTTATAATCAGAAAATGATTATTATAAAATAACACAAATGTCACATAGTGGTAGATGTCATATTTGACTTTATATTCTTTCTTCCAAAACAACTTGCCTTTATGAAAAATTGACAAATTTTTTTATTGACATAAATTCTTTATTTAGCAATGACAACCAGATAACTCACTTGTGGGTGCTATGTACTAAGTCGGTCAATTCTCTCCTCCCCAATTCCCCACCTTCCATGATTAAAATAACTTGCTGAAGCTGACTGCCAGGCTTCCATATATTCTAATATGGATATTAGAATATAATATGATACACACTTAGAGTTTCTCTTAATTTTCTATGGAAAATCAATTCATTTGTTCATTTAGCAAGTAAGTAATGATTATCTATAATGTGCTTTTTCTCATTGATTGTAGTTTATTTGCTTACCAAACTAGACACTTACCACCTAGAGGAAATACACACAATTTATTCTAAAACACTTGGATTTCTTCAAGGTTAATAAAGTCATTCTTAAAACTAGCCAACTGTAGTTTGGGGAAATTTTAAAATTGTTTTGAGGGTACAAATGCTGAGAAATTTATCATAAGATTGTGACACTAATGTGAGAAAATTGCAAGGAAGCTTTAGAGGAAGAAATTTCTATTTCCTTACTTACTCAAAATATTTATCCCAAGAATGTGTGGAAATGAATGAATACTTACAGAAATAGAAATTGGAATGTTTATGGCAGGGAATAAAGAGAACACTCAACCTCATTTGCATGCTATCATGTTTATATTTAAAAACATTTTATGTCTGTCCTTTCCTGCTTTTCTCCCTGTGTCTTTTGACAGTCACATGCTTTAAATTTTCAGTTTTAAAGTTTTCATTAAAAATGTTATTTTATTGTTATGAGTTGCTTTCAGAATAATGCAGTAAATTATTATATATAGTATCTTCATTAGTGTTAAAGAGTTGCAAAAACTTGGTAAAAATTAACTAACAATGTATATATCTATATATGTGTGTGTGTACACATATATATATACACACACACACACAAATATATATATATACTATATATCTTCGTGTGTGTGTGTGTAGTTATGATAAAATCTGGAGTGAAAATAGCACTTTCTTCACTCTTCCCTAGCCCCTACTCCCACACCCTGGGCTAACCATTTTCAAATATTTAGTTCTTATTCCTGGTATTTATTTTCATATTTACCAAGAGTGTGCCGAATTAGTAACTTGATTAACATTTTACATTAGTTATAAGTTCCTGTTAAGGAAGGTGAATTTTTATAATACCACCTCTCCCTCCCCTACAACTCCCTGCATATTACTATGTATAGTTATATGAGTATTTTTTATTTAAATCAACAACTTTTTTATGTTGACTATATAATTACATTATTTCTGCAACAATATTAAGGCACAGTTAGGATTTTTTTAATATAAATCCTACCGATTTTTCTGGCATTAGTGATTACCTTGTGTTTTCACTTATTTGGCTTTCTTTGTATCTTAATTTAATTGCTTCCATATACTCCATCAGATATGCTAGATATCTACCAATGTAATTTTTAAAGTGTCTGAACATATTAGATAATCAGAGGTTTTTCTTCCTCTCAGGAGCTCCCTTCTTCCTGAAGGAAGCTTTCTGGCTGTTCTCATAGCTGATGGCACAGTTATCATTCTGATATTTTCTTTACCTAATTCTAGATCATCCTTTGTCTCTTTTTGGCATTTCCTGTTCCCTAGACTTTACATTTTACAGTAGCTTCGTATCAAAGGGAGGATGGAAAATAAATATGTATCATGAATGTTTGTATTGCCCCAAATGTCTTCTTTTCATACTCTTAAACTCGACTGATACTTTTTTGAGTACTTAAAATTATTTTTCTTCAGAAATTTTAGTCCAGTTGTGAATGAGAACTCTGATGTCATTTGCATTTGTTTACTGATTTGCAATATGACTTCTCTCTGGTTTTCCCTATATTTGTTATGTTCTAGGCTTCATAATTAGGTGCCTTAGATAGTATATGTCTTATGTATCATTTCATGCATTGTGTTGGGCTTTGGGTACACATTAGGATAGACTTTTCTATGTGGAGACTTCTTCAGTTGGCAATGTAACTTTTTTAATTTATTTTTTATTATGTTATTTATTCTGAAAGACACGTGTGAGTGGGGGAGGGGCAGAGAGAGAGGGAGACCGAATCCAAAGCAAGCTCCAGGCTCTGAGCTGTCAGCACAGAGCCTGAGGTGGTGCTCAAACTCATGAGTGTGAGACCATGACCTGAACCCAAGTCCGATGCACAACCGACTGAACCACCCAGCACCCCTCAGCTGACAATTTTAAAATACTAGCTTTTATAACAATTTATGTGTTTATTTATTATTTGTTCTTATTTGTTAAACTGTCCAATGAGAACTCCTGAGTTGATTCTTTAAATTATTTTAACTTGTCTTTTTTCCATTTTATTTTTTGTTTTATTCTTTTAAATTGTTTATACATTATCTTCTGATCCTATTGGTTTTTTGTTTTGTTTTGTTTTGTTTTTTTTAGTGTTTATATATTTTTGAGAGGGAGGAGACAGAGTGTGAGTGGGGAAGGGGCACAGAGAGAGGGAGACACAGAATCCAAAGCAGGCTCCAGGCTCCGAGCTGTCATCACAGAGCCCGACACAGGGCTCAAACTCACTAACTGAGAGATCATGTCCTGAATTGCAAGATTATAGCCTGAACTGAAGTTGGATGCTCAACTCACTGAGCCACCCAGGCGCCCCATTCTGATCCTAGTGTTGAATAATTTTGTATGCTAATAAAGTTTAAATTTCCAAAATCTCATTATTTTTTAGTGATTGTTTATTTTTATGTATTTCTATCATTACTTTATAAATGCAATATTTGCCTCACTTTTCCCTGGATATGCATTGTACATATATCCCTTATGCATGAAGTTTGTTTTACCTGGATTAGAACCCCTCCCCTCTTTTCCATGATTACGTTTTCTGTTGGAGACTTTTTTTTTAATGGTTTGCATTTATTGGTGGTCCATTCATCATTAACAGTGAGATATGAATGATGGATTGACAGCTCTTCATGTTTGAGTAGAGAAAATTGACATGTGAACTGTAATAAGAGAAGATTGTAATCTAGTTTTTTATTATGGACTCTAAATGTCAGTGTTTTGAAGATATTGCTGTGAAACTCTTAATTTCCTTCAGCAAATAGTCCTCCAGTGCCTAAAAGACATATGCCTGGCTGCAGGCATTTTTGAGACAAGACAAGACAAAGGCTAAAGTTGGTCTTGCTTTAAAGAGTGCAGGCTTCTATCTTTTCCTCTGCTTTTCATTCTGTGGTATCTTTTCCTCCCTCTTCTGAGCTATATTTGTTATTTGTTATTTGGAGTCCCTCCAAATCCTCCCTGATGATGTAGTAGAATGCTGAGGGCAGTCACTTTACTGAGAAGAAAAAGAAATAGGATTTGGGTCTTCCCACAAGTCTGTATATAAGACTTATTCTCACCTCAGTACCTTTACAAGTTCTGGTCCCACAATATAGGAAACTCCTTTAAATATTCACATGGTTGGCTTCCTCCCATACTTCATTTCCATGTTCAGATGTTACCCTTTCTATGAGAACTTCCTTTAACCACTACATTGAAAATTCACTTTGCTCTCTATCTCTCTACCTTCCCTATACATATTTTCCAGCTTATTTTCCTTAAAAAAGTAATTATAACTTCTTGATAATTTGTTTATTCTATCCTTTCTTTTAGAATCTAATTTCGATGAGCATAAAGATTAACTGCTATAGGTGAACCACATTAAGGACAAGGTGAACACAGTCTGAAACACAGAAGTTAGTCCACAAAGAATTATTAAACAAAACTATTTTATTTATATTTTAATAATCTTTATAGTTTTCTGCATAGACTATTGTGTTGTCTGTGGTTAAAGACAGTTTTGTTTCTTCTCCAAATGGCATGCCTTTAATTTGTTTATTTAATTGCCTTATTGTACTGCCTAGAAGTTCCTCCACAATGGTGAATAAGAGTGGTGGTTAGAGTGGTTACACTTAATCCTGAAATTAGGGAAAAAGTATTCCATATATAACATTAAAATATGTTAGCTGTAGATTTTTTTCAGAAGCTTTTTATCACTCCAAGGAAACTCATGGCCATTCTTAGTTTGGTTAGGATTTTGGTCATGAATAGATGAATATTGACGAAACTCACGATTTTTTTAATATAGTGACATGATGACTTTTTTCCTTATCTGTTGATATTTTGATTGACTTTTTGGTGTTATTGATCCAGCCTTTATTCTTGAAATGAACACCAATTACCAGTGCTGTATTATGTTTGTATATGTAGCTAGATTATATATATTTGCTTATATTTTCTTGAGATTTTTGTCAATTATAGATAGTTGTGTATACATCTTTTGTTAAATGCCTTTTTCTCATTTTAGCATCAAGAAAATTTTGACCTTGTAAAATGAGTTAGAAATTATTTCCTTCTCAAACATTTTCTGGAAGAATATATGTTTAACTGGTCTTACTTCTTTTGTTAAATGTGTGATTTAACTTACCAGTGAAGTCACTTCGCTTGTATTTTTTGTTCGCTTATTTTGGAAGGTGGGGATGTTATTAACTACAAACCAATATCACTGATAGATGTAAGATTATTCTGACTATCTACTTTTTATTGGGTAGGTTTGGTTTGAGTTTTTTAAAGAAATTTTCCCATTTCATTTATTTTTGCCAAATTTATGCTTATAAATTTTTAATATATATATCATTTTAATGTCTGTCATTGTAATGTCCTCCCTCCATTTCCCATGTCCATAATACATATCTTCCTTTTATATGATCAATTTCACTGTTATCCATTTTATTAATTTTTTATTTTGATTATAATGCCATTGATTTTTTTTAATGATTTTATTTTCTATTTACTTTAGTTTTAATTTGTTCTTTATTCTAGTTTGTTTAGATGGAAGTTTAATTCATTGATTTGAGAGTCTTTTTAAATATATGCATTAATACTATAAAAACTGCATTACACATATTTTTGTTTTATTTATTTATTTATTTATTTATTTACATTCAAGTTAGTTAACTTGTAGTTAATTACAAGTTAGTGTTGTAGTGTTGGTTTCAGGAGTAGAATCCAGTGATTCGTCCCTTACATACAATACCCATTGCTCATCCCAACAAGTGCCCTCCTTAATGCCCATCACCCATTTAGTCCATCCTCCATCCACCTCCCCTCCAGTAATTCTCAGTTTGTTCTCTGTATTTAAGTCTCTTATGGCTTGCCACACTCTCTATTTTTATCTTATTTTGCTTTCCCTTCCCCTCTGTTAATCTGTTTTGTTTCTTAAATTCCACATATGAGTGAAATCATATGATATTTCCCTTTCTATGACTGATTATGCTTAGCATACTACACTTTAGTTCCATCCATGTAGTTACAAATGGCAACATTGCATTCCTTTTGATTGCTGAGTAATATTCCATTGTAGGTATATATCACATCTTCTTTATTCATTCATCAGTCAATGGACTTGTGGGCTCTTCTCCTACTTTGGCTATTGTTGATAGTGCTGCTATTAAACATTGGAGTGCATGTGCCCCTTTGAATCAGCATTTTTGTATCTTTTAGATAAATGCCTAGTAGTGAAATTGATGAGCCATAGGGTAGATCTATTTTTTTAATTTTTTGAGTAACTTTCATATTGTTCTCTATAGTGCACCAGTTTTCATTCACACCAACAATTCACAGGTGTACCCCTTTCTCTGCATCGTTGCTAACATCTGTTATTTCCTGTATATTTCCCATTTAGCTTTCTGGATTAGTTTTTGTTTGTTTGTTTGTTTGTTTAATATTCTTTGGGTGAATACCCAGTAGGGATTACTGAATCATATGGTTATTCTATTTTTATTTTTTTTGAGGGGCCTCCATTCTGCTTTCCATTGTAGCCGCACCAGTTTGCATTCCTACCAGCATTGTAGGAGGGTTCCTTTTTCACCATATCCTCTCCAACACTTGTTTCTTGTATTATTGATTTTAGCCTTCACTCTTGATAGGTGTGAAGTAATATCTATTTTTAGTTTTGACTTTCATATCCCAGATGATAAGTTAATGTTGAGCATCTTTTCATGTGTCTGTCAGCTATCTATATGTCTTCTGTGTCTTCTGCATATAGTTTAACTTGGATTGTATGTGGGATTTTTGTGTTGCATTGTAGAAGTTCTTTATATATATTGGATACTAACCCTTTATTGGATCTGGCATTTGCAGATATCTTCTCCCATTTAGTAGCTTGGAATTGAGTTTTGTTGATTGTTTCCTTTGCTGTGCAAAAGTTTTTATTTTGATGTCTTCCCAATAATTTATTTTTACTTTTGTTTCCCTTGTTTCAGGAGACATATCTACAAAAATGTTGCTATGGCTAATGTCAGAGAGATTAATGCCTGCTCTCTCTTTAATATTTTTATGGTTTCAAGTATCTCATTTAAGTCCTTAATTCACATTGAGTTTATTTGTGTGTGTGGTGTAAGAAACAGGTCTAGTTTCATTCTTTTGCATGTAACTTTCCAGTTTTTCCAGCACCATTTGTTGAAAAAACTGTGTTTTCCCATTGCATATTCTTGCCTCCTTTGTTGAACATTATTGACCATATAATCTGCTTTTCCCCTAGATTTTCTATTCTGTTCCATTGATCTATGTGTCCATTTTTGTGTCAGTACCATACTGTTTTGATTATTACAGCTTTGTAGTATATCTTGAAATCTGGAATTGTGATAATTCCAATTTTGTTATTCTTTTTCATGATTGTTTTGTCTAATTTGGGTCTTTTGTGATTCCATACAAATTTTAGGATTGTTCTACTTCTGTGAATAATGCTGTTGGTATTTGATAAAGATTAGATTGAATCCATAGATTGCTTTGGGTAGTATGGCTATTTAAACAATATTTGTTTCTAATCCATTAAGTATGGAATATCTTTCCGTTTGTTTGTGATGTCTTCAATCTCTTTTATCAGTGTTTTATAGTTTAGAGAGTACAGGTTTTATTCTGACTTGGTTAAGTTTATTCCTATGTATATTATTATTTTTGGTTCAATTGTAAATGTTATTATTTTATTAATTTCTCTTTCTTCTCCTTTAGTTTAGTGTATAGAATGCAACTGATTTCTGTATATTGGTTTTTATCCTACAATATTACTGAATTTATCAGTTCTAGAAGATTTTTGGTAGAGTCTTTAGGGTTTTCTATATATAGTATCATGTCATCAGCAAATAGTGAAAGTTTTACTTCTTCCTTACCAATTTGGATGCCTTTTATTTCTTCTGTTGTCCAATTGCTGTGGCTGAAACTTTTAGTACTATCAAGTGAAAGTGATCAGAATGGGCATCCTTGTCTTTTTCCCGATCTTGGGAGAAAAAAAAAATCTCTCAATTTTTCCCCATTGAGTATGATGTTAGTTTTTTATACATGGCCCTTACTATGTTGAGGTATGTTCCCTCAAAACCTACTTTGTTGAGGGTGTTTATCATGAATGGATGTTGTAATTTGTCAAATTCTTTTTCTGCATTTATTGAAATGATCGTATGGTTTTATTCTTTCTCTTGATGTAATCTATCACATTAATTGATTTGTGAAAATGGAAGCGCCCTTGTCTCCCAGGAATATATGCCACTTGATTTTGGTGAATGATTTTTTTTTAATGTGTTACTAAATTTGATTTGCTAATATTTTGTTGAGGAATTTTGTATCTATGTTCATTGGAGATACTGGCTTGTAGTTCTCTTTTTCTGTGATCTCTTTTTCTGGTGTTGCTATCAGGGTAATGCTGGCTTCATAGAATGAATTTGGAAGTTTTCTTTTCTCTTCTATTATTTGGAATTGTTTGAAAAGAATAGGTAGTAAGACATCTTTAAATGTTTGGTAGTATTAAGGGCATCTGGGTCGCCCAATCTGTTGAGCATCCAGCTTTGGCTCAGGTCATGATCTAGCAGTTAGTGAGTTTAAACACTAGTTTGAGCCTACTTCGGATCCCGTGTCTCCCTCTCTCTCTGCCCCTCCCCAACTCATGCTCTGTCTCTCAGAAATGTTTGGTAGAATTCACTTGTGAAGATCCTGGACTTTTATTTGTTGGGAGTTTTTTTGTGTACAGATTCAATTTCATGGCTGAAATTCAGTCTGTTCAAATTTTCTATTTCCTCTTCTGTTAATTTTGGTAGCTTATATATTTCTAGGGATTAATCCATTTCTTCTAGGTGTCCAATTCTGGGACATATAATTTTTCATAATATTCTTCTATAATCCTTTGTATTTCTGTGGTGTCAATTGATATATCTCTTCTCTTTCATTTCTGATTTTGTTCATTGAGCCCTCTCTCTCTGTTTCTCTGTCTCTCTGTCTCTCCACTCATTTTGCAAGTCTAGTGAGTATCTTTATGACCATAACTTTAAATTCCTTTTTAGACACACTACCTATCTCTCTTTTGTTTAACTTTCTTGCTATAATTTTGTCCTTTTCTTTCATTTAGTACACATTCCTCTTTCTCTTCATTTTATCCAACTCTTTGTGTCCTTTCTCTGTGTTAGCTGTGTCTTCAGCTGTTGAAAGTAGTGGCCTTATGAAGAGATTGTGTAGTGCCCTGCAGTGTAATGTCTCTTGTTCCTAGAACCTAGTGCTTCAGGGGCATCTCCTATGTGTGTTACATGTGTACTACTATTGTGGCTAAGCCACTTTTGCCTTTAGTTAGTCATCTGTGATAGATTTTTGCCTGTTTGGGGCAGGGTTTGGTCCATGTGTTATTAGTGGGCCACTCTAGGGCTGCCTTGGGCTTGAGTTGATTCAGACCAGGCCTTTGTCAGAGTTATGGTAGCACTGGAATGCTGGACACATTTCCTTTGTTGTTCCCTGAAGCTTTTGTGGTAGGTGTGGCCTACAGTTAGACCGGATGTCTCCCCACAGCCCACTGCCATGTGCACAGTTGAGTGGTATATGTGCTTACCATTCCCACTCCTCAGGGCAGAAGTCATTCTGGATCATGTTGGTCCTTGTTGGGGCTGCTTGCATGATTCCAGATTTGTGCTACCACTTTGGATGGACTCTGGCCAAGGGCATGTTGGAGAGGATAGCAGGTCTGCAGAAGTGGGGCTTCTGGTGTGTTAGCAAGGTTTGTGCAGACCTCCTGTGGGAGGCCACATGGAGCCCAGCCTGGCTGCAGGGAGTATGTCCACAGGGGAAGCTGGGTGCAGGGTACGCCATTTGCAATTTAGATCGGGAATATTGGCCCTCTTCTGGTTTCTGAAGATGTCCACGTGTCTAAGCTAGGCAGACAAGGAGGGAAGTAGCATTCACTAGCTCTCTTGCTGCTGGAGAAGTTTCCCAAGATCCCTGCCCCTCTAGTACAAGCTCTGAGATTAGTAAATAGATCTCCCTGCTATGTACTCCAGGTGATTTTCAAACTGTTGCTTCTACGCTATATCTCTCTTCAGGACTCTTTGTGTTGCTGCCTCTTTAAGGGTAGGGACTCAGTTTCCTAATACCCTCCTAGCTCTCCCAGAGCCATGCCCACTGACTTTTAAGGTTCTAAGTGTTAAGCCCCACTGATTGTAAGAACTTGTGAAGTTATGTCCATCTAATTTTCAAAGCCAAATATTAAGGGGATTTGCCTTTCCTGTGCATGTCCCCCATGTCTGGGTGCCCACTGTGAGTGTCTTGTTTTTTCCCCTCTCCATGCCCATGGCCTCCTCCCCTTCAAGGATAGTCCTGTGGGTCTCTTTAGTGCCTGACCACATCTCCACCCTTCCTACCCTCTTGATGTGGGTAATCTCTACATTAGCTGTGGAAAAGCTGTTCCGCCAATCTTTGGGTCATTCTCTGGGTTATTTACATTGATATGTTATGTATGTCTCTGGTGTTATGTAGTTGTATCCATGGAACAAGGTAAGCTTAAGGTCCTCCTATCTGCTATCTTTCCCTGAAGTGGCATTCCACACATTTTAAAATATATATTTTCATTTTTACTTAGTTCAAAATATTTTATAATTTCTTTTTGATTTCCTGCTTGACTCATAGGTTATTGGGAATTGTGTTATACTTCCAAATATTTGTGAGATATCTTTACAAAATTCATATCTAGTTTAACACCATCTTGGTCAGAAAATTATGTAGTGTCTCTCTTTCCTGTTAATAGTTATTCTTTTATTCATTTATTTAAAAAATTTTTTAATGTTTATTTATTTTTGAGAGAGAGAAATAGAGACAGAGAGAGACAGAGTATGAGCAGGGGAAGGGTAGAAAGAGAGGGAGACACAGAACCTGAAGCAGGCTCCAGGCTCCCAGCTGTCAGCACAAAGCCCAACATGGGGCCTGAACCCACGATCTGTGGTCCTCCATCATGACCTGAGCTGAAGTTGGATGGTTAACCGAGTGAGCTACCAGGTGCCCCATCTCTTTTTCTGGCAAAAGTTTTTAAAAATGTTTTTAAGGGGCACCTGGGTGGCTCAGTCGGTTGAGCGTCCGACTTTGGCTCAGGTCATGATCTCATGGTTCGTGGGTTCGAGCCCGGCATCGGGCTCTGTGCTGACTGCCAGCTCGGAGCCTGGAGCCTGTTTCGGATTTTGTGTCTCCCTCTCTCTCTGACCCTCCCCGGCTCATGCTGTCTCTCTCTCTCTCAGAAATAAATAAAACATTTAAAAAAATGTTTTTAAGTTTATTAGTTATTTTGAGAGAGAGAGAGAGAGAATGTAATTGGGAGAGGGGTAGAGAGAGAGAGAGGGACAGAGAGAATACCAAGCAGGCTCCTTTCTGTGAGCACAGAGCCTGATGTGGGGCTTGATCTCACAGACCATGAGATCATTACCTGAGCTGAAACCAAGAGTTGGACGCTTAACTGACTGAGCCACCCAGGTGCCCCTCCTGGTAGTATTTATAAAATGCTTCATCTGATATGACCACTCCAGGGGTGCCTGGGTGGCTCAGTCGGTTAAGCCTCCGACTTTGGCTCAGGTCATGATCTCACAGTCGGTGGGTTCGAGCCCTGCATTAGGCTCTGTGTTGACTGCCAGCTCAGAGCCTGAAGCCTGTTTCAGATTCTGTATCTCCCCCTCACCCTCCTCTGCTCACACTGTCTCTCTCTCTGTCTCTCAGAAATAAATAAAACATTAAAAATTTTTGATATGACCACTCCAGATTAATTTTTATTAATATTTGTATGCTATATAGTTTTTCATATTTCTTATATGTACATATGTATATGCATATAAACATGTATACACACATATGTATCTTTATGTTAACATGAAGTTAGTTTAGAAAAGACATAGTTGGGTCTAGGTTTTTCATCCAACTTAGTAATTTCTTTCTTTCAATTGATTTTAAACCATTTGCATGCAATTAAATTATTGGTGCATTTGAATTAAAATTTACTATCTTGTTCGTTGTTTTCTATTGGTATCTGTTTTCAGTTTCTTCTATTTTTCTTTTGCTTTTTACTGCTTTCATTTAAATTGAATATTTTCATTATTTCATTTTTTCCTCCACTATTGGCTTCTCTTTTATATTTTCTGTTATTTGCTTGTTTTTAGCTGTTAACCTATGCTTAAAATGTATATACTTAGTTAATCATGGTATACCTTTAAATACTGTTATATCTCTTCATGTGTAGTATAAGAACCTTGCATGGTACATTTCCAATCCCTGCCTCTGCTCCTTAATGCTATTATTGTCATAAATGTTACTTTTGAATAAACTATAAATACATAACTCTTATATTTTTGCTCTAGACTAAGGTAATCTCTGTTGTGCTTTGGTTTAGACCCAGAATTCAGCCGATTTGAGGTCCCTAGGTTCAGGGATGTGATTTTCTGTGAGTTTGCCTCTTCTCTAATGATAGAAAATCTCTAATGGTCTGAGCCTCGGATAGTAGTTCCTACCTTTGTCTAGTTGTATAGAGGATATTTTTTATTCCCTTCCTCTAGTTTCTATGGGTCCTTACCTATTCCCTGAGGGTGAAAAGGTTTTCTGTCTTACCTTCAGTAAGAAGGTACCTTCTGTCTTACCTTTTCACAGGGGAGTCGGGGTAATAGATCTGAGTGGAGTTTCTGCCATTCCCACTGCTGTAACTGCTCCCCTTCTTCAGGCCTGCAGCACTGAAGGAAGCTTTAATTGGTTTCTTGTTCTGTCATAAATCTTTCTTGTGAGCATATACTAAGGTCCATACAGAAAAACTTTTGACTGGTACATGTTCTACCTGCCTCTGAAATTCCCCGTAATTTCATAATGTTATAGTAGCCCTCATTAAACTTTTAGAAATTTGTTTTAAAAAGTTTAGCTTCTATAGTGCCCTCATCTTCTTTTCACGCTCTGCCCCGGGTAAGCCAGTGTTTGAGTCTGTATTTCTCTTTGGTGGGGCTTGTATGCTCTTGCATTTCATGCTTTTGATTTCCTTGTGATCTCAGATTTTTGATGAGGTTAAAACAATTACGACTTTGAGAATTTTTCTTTGAGCTTTTTCTTGTTACTAAAGTGGGGGTGATGTTCTTTTCAGATTTCTGCATCTTAAGCAGAAGCTAAGGATAGCTTTCTGGGTTTTTTTTTAACTTCAGTTTTGTCTGGATTTATTATAAATTCCTTTTGTTCAATAAGCTCTGCTTGGCTGAGAAGGCAATCACCAATCAGTAGTGTACATTATGCCCACCATGTAAAAATCTCGACAACTCACATCAAATTACAACTATAGAAGTGACCTTCTAAAACATTAATTTGATGTCACCATATAAAGATATTGTATGTAAAGTTTGTAACTAGTCTATAATATAAACTAGTCTATAATGTCTCTCCATAACTTATTCTATGAAGGAATCATTGATTTGTGTTGAGTAACTCCTTTACAAAAATTATCTATAAACTGCAAGTTTATAAGACATGAAAAGGATATTCAATCCCCAATAGATTATCAAACAATATAGGTTCATTAATTCAAATATTCAATAAATATTTGTTAACTGTCTGACAGGTACTAAGCACTAAAGATTCACAGTGAAGAATAAAATACACATTTGTTATCTTTATGATTTTTAAATAATTAAACAAAGTGTATCAAAATGTGTTACCTAATATAGACAAAAAGGCAAAGTGATCAAAAATTATTAAAATAGGAGGAAAGCAAAGGAGTGGAGGATGCTCTGTATTTGGGTTTAAGGAAGTTCTCTCTGAATAAGAAATACCTACCCCATGTTTTTAAAGACCTTAAAAAAAGAAAAGAAATGATATTCTAACAGAACGTGAGATGAACCTTAAGATAGAGAAAAACACTGTGTTTTTGAGGATGTGGGAAAAGGTCACTGTAGCTGATACTAAGGGAGACATGAGGCTAGTATGAGAATTTGAGGCTGCAGAGATGGGCAGGCAGGGCCATATCCTTGGGGTGATGGAGGCTATGGTGAAAACGTAGACTTTATTCTATGTGCAATGTAAAGCTGTTTTCTCATTTCAGTCAATGGCAGTTGTAGTTTTCCAGTTGTAGGGACTCTTATGTTTTGTTTACTTGCATATTCTGAGTGCCAAAAATGGTACACAAGAAGTTTAATATATATTTGCAGATAAAAAAAAAAAAGAAAATGAAAAAAGAATTTAAAATTTTGCTTTTCTATTATGAATGTTATCCAAATCCATTCATTTCTTCTTTTCCTCCCCTCCCCTCCCCTTCTCTCCCCTCCCCTCCCTTACCTTTCCCTCTGTTCCCCTCCCCTCCCCTTCCTTCCTTCCTTCTTTCCTTCCTTCCTTCCTTCCTTCCTTCCTTCCTTCCTTCCTTCCTTCCTTCCTTCCCTCCCTCCTTCCTTTCTTCCTTTACATGTCCTTTACTTAATGCATTCAGACACCTATCTAGTTGTTGCTATTTTTTTTGACCATTCTATTAGGGTTTTTCTGAGACTTTATATACATCTTTGTTTGAAAGAGTTAAGTTTCAGGTAGATATACATATGTCTCGATTCCAAATTTATTATGTAGCTTTGGACAATTTGCATAAAATTTCTGAGCCTTAGTTTCTTTATCTATAAAATAGGAAATAATCTTAATCAAGAAAGTTTATGATGAGGGGCGCTTGGGTGGCTTAGTCGGTTAAGCGTCCGACTTTCGCTTAGGTCATGATCTCGCGGTTCGTGGGTTCGAGCCCCGCGTCGGGCTCTGTGCTGGCTGCCAGCTCAGAGCCTGGAGCCTATTTCAGAGTCTGTGTCTCCCTCTCTTTCTGACCCTCCCCTGCTCACACTGTCTCTCTCTCTCCTAGAAATAAATAAAAATATTCAAAAAAAAAAAGAAAGTTTATGATGAATTAACAAGAAAATATGTATGAAGTTGTAGTACCAAGAAAATATTCAATAAATGGAATATATTATCACTATTATTAACAGTAGCATTTTTATTATGTTGTAATATAATTGTCCATGGTTATCAACATTGAAATATGCCTTTTCCCAAATGACTTCCCAAATATTAGCCATTAAATTCATTTCTTTAACTTATAAAAAAATCTTAGAAATCTCGTCAAAATCTTAAGCCTGTATGGAGAATTTTGCATAAATTATGCTGAATACATCTCGAAGAAGTTAAGAATGCTGTCAAAAACCAGGGGTTGTAATTTTGTAAAATCAGGAAAAGTATCTAATATAACATGTAAAAATATTATTTGCTCAGCTAAAGAATTGCAGGAAATTTTAATATTAAGAATATTTTCTTTGATGATATTTGATTTCTCTTCCTTTCTACTCCACCAGGATCTTTTCTTAATTAAAATAACACAATCCAAATTATTATGGGAATTACATCACAGCTTATTTATATCCTTTTGCCATATTCATCCCTGTCATTTAGCCATTTTTCACTTTACATGACTGGATAATTATTGTCTAACCACAATTCAAATGGAGAAGTTTTAAAACTTGCTCTGCGTGACCTCAGTTATAATAGGTAATTGTGAATTTAATTGGCACAGGGCATTTTCTTTGACTATTAGCCAATTGTGTTCACTTAACTTGTACACAAAAGATTGGCAGTCTTCATCCTTGATTGTTTGTGAAATCTCAGGAACCTCTGTAGTTCTAAAAGCACCTTTTTCACAGATAAGCTCTTTTCACAGAAGCCATTCTGATTAAATATAACCTGTTTGCAGGAAAGAATTCACTCACTGTGTCTCCCACTGGAGGAATAGTTTTGCTGCAACACAAAACACAAGCTGAAGAAATGTGGATGGATGATTAAAAAGATTCAAAGGAGATGGAGGTGAGTTAAGAAATTGGGAGAATTACATCTCCAAGAAAAACACATAAGTCAAATACCCTCATTGAATCTCTAAGTAGGGAGACATCAAATTTTTCTCCATCCTCTATTAGGAACAAGAAGTCTGGGCTTCTTGACCTGACTACCTAAAGGACTACCTAAAGCTGAAGTTTCTTCAAGTTCAGATTTCTTATTTATACTATACTTTTTTTTCCAACTCATAAATTTAATTTTAAGTGATGATTATTGATCATATTAAGAACTTTTTAGTATTCCAGTATTCTACTACACTACTAGTTTAGAGGGCTGAAATGTTTGTTGTTACAGTTGTGATGTTGGTTCAGATCCTACAGAAAAGATTGCTTTAATTGGTTTGCTCTTTCACCAATCCTTTCTGCTTTCACTTCTGCCCTCCCCCCACCCATTGTTGAGACTCTCATCCCAGACTTCTCATTTGCATATTACCACTAAGCTTTACTAATTTTCTTGTCCCATTTAAACTCTCTTCTTTCAATGAAGAAGATTTTTTGTTATTGTTGTTGTTACTTTGGAAGGGGAATTGTTGAGCAGATCTGTTGGTCAGAGCAGAGAGATACCCCTGAAAAGATTCCAAAAATCTCCACAGAAAGTAAGCTAAATTTGGCAGAACAAGCATTTAAGCCAAATGGGTACAGTTGTTCTAAGGACCAAAGGACAAAGTGGCTCAAAGCCAAAAGAAATAGTAGAGTTATTAATGGTTAGTAATTATATTAAAATTTTAAAATATGTTAAGTATGTATCATAGATCAAGTTCTGCATAATATGGGTAATGAGTTTTTATTTTTATTTCAACCATATTAAACATAGTTTCATTGTTTTTCTTATTGTGAATTCTTTTAAAATGAAATACTGGCATTTATGACAATGTTTCAATATTACACATAATATATGCCAAATTACTCATGTTATCATTTCATCACATATTACTGTCTTTTCAGTAGATATATGCAATTTTGTCTTATTGGCTTTCAAATTGTATTGTCTTGTATAGATGTAATGTTTACCTTTTACTCAGAAGTCTGGTTCAGGTGTCTTTCATGAATGCAGATATTTAAATTATTTTGGACTGAAATACAAAAGTGTGCTTCTTTTAGGAATACTTGAACTTTAAATAAGGTTATTTCCAAAGGTCAAGGCTACTCATTTTCACTGAGTAGAAACCTTCCAATTTTCCATTAAATTTCATTTTGTAGGAAATAGTTGCTACCGGGTTTATACTTAAAAATGAGCTTATATTTTATTTAATAAGAGTTAACAATGATATTTCATCAAAGATCATTTTTGATTATCAATAAATTATTGTAATTAATTTTACTTCAGTAGACACCTATTGCTTACTTTTATAGAGCCTCTTTTATTTTACTGATAAAATCAGAAGCAAACATTCTTAGGACTCATTAAAGATAATCAAATCCCAACACATGGTATTTGTCCTAAAAGGATAGATTTCAAATGAGGAGCATTTGTTCTTTGTTGTTTTTCAGTAGCTAAAATGCTACCTTCTCCACCCTTCCAATCCATTTACCATCCCCATGGATGATTTCTTCAAATTCATGAAAAGCTATTTCCCATTAAAGAGGCTAATGGAAAGATCCTCATTGACTTTCCTAGCATACAACTTCTGTTTGCCTGTGCTATAGAATGAAAATGTACAACTGCTTTTAAAAAATGAACTTGAATCCTACAGAGGTTTATACACAGATACTTGGTGAATTGGCCTCGGGATAAAAGACTGAAAATGTTTTTAGGGAATTCTTTCCCAGAATAGTTACTTAAACGTTTACTTTCATCTGAGGTGCAGCTGGTCATAACAAAGGCAATTGCAGCCAAGCCTCTGGGGCTCCCTGTGTCTGTCGTCACAACTTGCACCCTGCTGAATGAAATATCAATGCATTGAACCATGTCAGGGCAATGAGCATAATGGTAGGGACTCAGTGGTATAAATGAGGTTAATAACTTGTGAGAAAGCAGAGCTTTGTTCCTAGATCCTTCACATCTTCTCTGCACAGTGTAGCTCTTTAGAAATATTGCCTGTCCGTGGAGAGCTAATGGCTCTCGTCATAAAGCTAATACACTGTGCTTCAGTAGTCTTGGAACTCATTTCTGAAGTCACACTAATCTGCTTTTCCTCCGCTATGTTTTGTTTTTGCTCCTTAAAGGTTTTCTTATTCCCCAAGACTTCAAGCTGAGCTTAAAGCTTTTCTGCTGCTTCTTATGCCATTTCTAGTCAGGGGTGACACTTTTGTTTTCAGAGACTTTTTCTTTTTTGTGTGTGTGATTTCAATTTTTTAATACACTAAGAAGCATTTTGTAAAGGAAATAAAGAGAATTTTGAAAATATCCCAGCCCTGCTTTAGTACCACTGCTGTTCCTCTACTAATGCGCCCTTCCTTCTCTTCTCCCTCACCCTTTTGCTACCTCTCTGCATCTGAGCAGAAGCTTGTTATCTACTGCCCTTGCTTGCTCCTTGCACTCTATCTTTTTTTTACAAACCATTTTGAGGTTATTGAGTCTCATAATAAACTAAGAAAACCATTTACATTATTATTATTTTCTTTTTAGTTGCCAGGGTCCACCTAAGGGCAACTGAATCCATTTGATTATTTTCTATACGAAATATAAGCAACCAGCGTAAGTGGTTTTGATGATTCCTTTAGCACATTCTTTGGCTTTACCCCATCTACTCCTACATTCTGAAGATTTGCAAACACATAAGGAATGAAGCCATCCCAGCAGGTGTGAAGTGATATCTCATGATGGTTTTGATTTGCATTTTCCTGATGATTTACCTGTTGACTCTGTATCTTCTTTGAAGAAATGTTATGTTTATAAAGTCCTTAGCCAATTTTTAAATCAAGTAATTTTTTTTGCTTCTGACTTATAGGAGTTTATCATATTTTTGGATATTGACTCCTTATTAGATATATGGCTTACAAAATATCTTCTCCCATTCTGTAGGTTACTTTTTCACTATGTTGATTGTTTCCTTTGTTGTGTAGACAGTTTTTAGTTTGCTATAGTTTCACTTTCTATTTTAGCTTTTGTTGCTTTATGTTTTTGGTGTCATACCAAAATAATTGCCAAAACCTATGTCATACAGGTTTTCCCTGTATTTTCTTTTAGGCATTTTACAATTTCAGGTCTTACATTAAAATCTTTAATCTATTTGGAATTGATTTTTGTGTAAGATAAGAGCCTATTTCATTCTTTTGTATATGGATATGCAATTTCCCCTGCATCATTTATTGGGGAGTCTATCCTTACCCACTGGGCATTCTTGGTGTCCTTCTAAAAGATCAATTCACTGTATATACCTGTATTTATTTCTAGGCTTTTTACTGTGTTCCATTGATTTATATACCTGTCTCATGCCAGTATCATACCATCCTAATTACTGTAGTTTTGCAATATATTTTGATTCAGGAATTCTAATGCCTTCAGCTTTGTTTTTCTTTTTCAATATTACTTTGGCTATTTGAGGTCTTTCGTTGTTTCATATGGTTTTGGGATTTTTTTCTGATTTTTTCTGTATAAAGTGCCAGTGGGTGTTGATACAGGTTGCACTTGCATATGTAGATATAGAATACTCTTACCACTTTGGATAGTATGGATGGCCGTTTTAACAATATTGATTCTAATAATTAAGTAACAAAGGATGTCTTTGTGCTTTCTTTAATTTCTTTAATCATTGTTTTATAGTTTTTAGTTTACATGTATTTCACCTCCTTGGTTAAGTTTATTCCTAAGTATTTTTACTCCTTTTGATGCTATTATAGGTGGAACTATTTCATGAATTTCCTTTATAGAGAGTTCATTGTTAGTATAGGGATCTCAGCTGATTTCTGTATGTTTATATGTTGATTGTGTATCCTGCCACTTTATTCATTTAATCTATTTTAATAGGTTGTGTGTGTATGTGAGTGTGTGTGTATGTGTGTCATGTTTAGAGTTCTCTCTATATAAGATCATGTCATCTGCAAACAGAAATAATTTCATTTCTTCCTTTTTGATGTGGATGCCCTTTATTTCTTTCAGTTGCCTAATTCCTCTGAGTAGGAAATCAAGATCTCAAAGAAATATCTGCACTCCCATGTTAATGGCAGAATTATTCACAAAGCCAAGATATGCAAACTATATAAATATCTATGGTAGATAAAGAAAATGTGGTGTATATATGGAGAATGGAATATTATTATTGTCTTAAAAAAGAAAAAAAAATCCTGTCCTATGGGCTAACATGACTGAACCTGGTGGACATTGTGCTTAGTGAAATAAACCAGTCACAGAAAGACAAATACTGAATTATTCTACTTGTAACAGACATCTAAAATAGCCAAACTTATAGAAACAGAAAAATGGTGATTACCCAGGGTTTTGCAGGGAGAAAGAAATGGGAGAGCCTAATTCAATGGATACAGCTTTCAATATAAGTTCTAGGGATCTGCTATACAACATTGTGCCTATACTTCAAAATACTGTAATTGTGTACTTAAATTTTTAAAGAGGATACATCTCATGTTAAGTGCTTTTACTACAATAAAGAAAAGAAAGAAACTTGCCACTGTATATCTAGTCCCAATGGGACCAGCTTCCTTTCTTGCAAGTTTCTCAAGTTAATCCAAGCACTAAAAATTTGCTAAAAGAGAGGATGTGAGCTGTACAGCCCTTCCTAGATAATTATGAATTTTATAGTATTTAACGACAATGCCATTGATATCTGGTCCCATAATATAAAAGTAAGAACTCCTGACCTGGCAAGGAAGACACATTGAGGCAGAAAAAAATTACCATACTTCTCATTGAAGACTGCATTAATTGCCTGCTTCTTTGACTACATGAAGTGCCCATCACTGACTTCCAGCAACACAATGGAAATGAGTATTGAGGAAATTAATTGATCAATCTGTGATTTTTCTTTCTCAAAGAATTTTGAGAGATGTGGCTCAATTTATAAACCCAATGACCAGGCATTCAGGAAGTAACTACCATCTTATACTTTCATATTCTTTTTAAATTTTATAATTCAGGATCATTGACACGTTTCTCATTCCTCTTTATTGTTTTTCCTATCTATGTCCCTTACGGAGACTTAAAAATGAAAAAAAAAAAAGCATGTTCTGGTTCAATTTGCTAGATACCAGACTGATTACAAATTTTCCTGCTTCTTCCAAATCTATAGAGAATCCCTGTGTAAATTCAGTCCATTCCTAATTATACTTTGAGATTCACTTTGAAGGAACAAGTTCCCCAAACAGATTTATTTCATCCTCTTTGTTTCATTTGCATTTTAAATCCTAGGATTGTATAGTACTTGTTCTATTGCATTATTTTAATTAATGTAATTGAGATTATGTGACAATGCAATATTTGATAAGAATTTACCTGGCGTCTCCCACAATGTTCAGTTTGGAAGGCAATATGCAATCTGAAATTGCCCAGTCCCACAGATGTTTACAGACTAGTTGGGACAGGAACAAGTTCAAATCACAAGATAATATACTAAACTATATATAACAGAATAGTCCAAGCTACCAAACCCAACACGCTGTCAATAATTTCTATGGAAATATGTCTGTCATTGAAGAAATGATGAAGATCAGAGAAATATTGTATGAGTTCTCAAAATCTTGGGAGATTTTAAAAAATTCTCCTCAGAACGTGTCATGCCAGGCATGGATTATCCGGAGAGAAATAAGTCAATATCCCTCATGTGATAGAGTTCACGATGAAGCAAGAATGACAGACTGACACACAGAAAACGCTTTCTCCTAGTAAGTGCGGTAGTAAACATACACACTGTAGGCCAGGAACAGAGGGGAAAGAAAATCAGCTTCCCCAGTGTTAGTAGGTCAGAACATCCTCGGGAAGATAATTGCATCGTAGACACAGACAGCAGCTTGCACAAAAGCACAGAGGTGAAATATCATGAAGTTTCTTTTGAGCTGCAAGCAAATTCCCATAACTGGAGTATGAGGGCAAGACGAGTATGACAAGAGATAAAACTGGAAATGTAGAAAGGGAGAACAGTATGCAGAGAATAAATATGCTGTTAGCTCCACAGTGTAGCAATTTAAGACCTTGCACCTAAGGGCAGGTCAATTAGGAGACTCCCTATGTCACTGACACTCACAGAAAGAAATCTTGCTGGTAATTTTGTGATCATTTTCATAAACTATGAAAATAACCCATGTATTTACCCAGCATGATCTCTCAGAAAACACTGTGTCTTTACCTCCCTAGTCCATTAAAATCTGTACTTTCTTACTACTTCCCCTGATTAATATGGGAAGAAGGATGACTTAAGAAGGAAATGAAACCATCTGTAAGGATCTGGACATTTAGCCTTGTGATTTCATCAATGTGATGCATTTTCTTGAGTGTTGAGACTGACTTTTAGTGGATAATGAACACTTAGAAGAAATCTACCGGGAAAATTACAAAAATGCTGTAGCTTGAGGTAATGTTCAAACGTTTGTAATTTGCTACATAATTGTGGATAGTGTCAGAAAAATTATTCATATTTTGGATTACTGATTATTAAAACACTAATGGGACTTTTGCTATAAACCAAAATACTTCCTTTAGCATTTTTTCATATTTCAAATTTCTCAGAGTTGGTTATATTTGTAAGTTAATGTTATTATATTAGTGACTTGTTATCAAATACAAATTTTATAGTATGCATTATGAAGTTTATAATGTTATTGGTTATACATTTTTTTAAAAATGCAGAACTCATATCAATTTTATTTGGTCAGCAGATGGCAGTGTTTCTGAATTGCTGAGCACAACTTCCCATTACCTATCAAATTTAAAGTTTTGGTTTTGAAATATAGATTTCTTCCTTTTTTTGAATTACATATTTCTTATACTCAGAATTCTAATAGTATAAATCTATATTGGGAAATGTGTTAATGTCTTTGGAAAGATTAAACACACTGAATCTGGAAGAACTTTCCTCATGATTTGATCCACACTTGCATCGTATAATATTTTCTTCCCCCTTCCATCTCTTTTTTCCTTTTCTCCTTCTTTCCCTCCATTATTCCCTTCTTCCTTCCTTCTATTTTCCTTTATTTCTTCTTCTTCACTTTCTCATTCCATGTGTGTATGTGTGTTTGTGTGTGTGTGTGTTCTTTCATTCTTTCTTTTTTCCTATTTATTTTTTCTCCTTTCCTATTTAAAACCATTCTTTAAAAAGTTTTACTTGGCATGTTAAAAATGAATATCAATGAAAAGCATTTAATTAAAGGTGAGTCTCGCAAAAGAGAAGAATCTTAGTAGAAGCCACCTGTGGAAGTGTGAATTGAAAAATATTTTTACTCTGAGAATAATGTTTCTAAAATTAGACTAATTGATATGCTATTTGCTGATTTATTTTAATAGTCCAAATAATATTACTTTTACTGTGTAAAATTTTTAAAATTTTCAGGGTAATTTTAACTGTTTTGATGTATGAAGCATCATTTAAGGCTTTGAAGAAGTCTGTTTTCTTTTATTTTTTTTTAAGTTTATTTATTTTAAGAATGAGAGAGAGAGAGAGGGAGAGAGCAAAGGAGGGGCAGAGAGAGGGAGTGAGAGACATAGGACAGAAAGTCAGAGCAGAGCCTGACATGGGGCTCTAACTCACAAACTGTAAGATCATGGCCTGAGCTAAAACCAATAGCAGGATGCTTAACCTACTCAGATATGCAGGCGCCCCTTATCTGTGTTTCCAAGAGTTGGGGAATGGATTTACAGAGAAGAAATTTTGAGTTGTTTTGAAAGGCATTTGTTTTTCTGGTGTCAAATGATATTATTTGTATGTCTAAAAGAAAATCTATTTTAAAAGGAACTTTTAAAACTTAGGATTCTGTAGGACTTGCTTTACAGCAAAAACTTCCTGTACTATTGAACAGTTGAATTTTGTCATAGGTATTTCATGGCTAATGGTTAAATATTCGATAATGTTTGAAGCAAGAAAAATGTTGAACTCTTTATTAAATAAAAGCTCTATTTATATTTGTTCTGAAAGCTTACTCTTCTCTATAAGGAAAGGAGCATATCTTAATTAAGACCATTAATAGCTATTCATCAACTAAATTTCCTTGGGATTTTTAAAGTATATTTAACTTTTAGCTCTGTGTGCTTCTTATTAAGAAGCTAAACTCAATGAACATGTTTTCTTAAACAGAATGTAGCAGGTTGTAAATCTTTGCTGTGTTTTTTTTTTTTAATTTGTTAATGTTTTATTTATTTCTGAGAGAGAGAGAGAGACAGTGTGAGCAGGGGTGGGTCAGAGAGAGAGGGAGACACAGAATCTGAAGCAGGCTCCAGGCTCTGAGCTAGCTGTCAGCACAGAGCCCAACAAGGCTCGAACCCACAAACCATGAAATCATGACCTGAGCCGAAGTAGGGCGCTTAAGCCACTGAGCCACCCACGTGCCCCAGAATCTTTGTTGTCTTTATACAGAAGTTGTTGCCACTGTTGTTTGTAGGATCACCTACAAACAAAGCATCTGACCATGAAAGCTTCAGTTATGTTTGAAAGTAACATCCTGTCTGAGTCAAGTTTTTGCCTACTGTATCTTCAATACTCTTCTGAGTACACCTTCTCTGAAATGCCCAAGGAGGCCCCTGAAGACATGTCTAGGCATGTTCTAAGTTTGTGGGGATTTTTCACCCTAGAAAGTTTAGAGAAAACCTGAGAAAACCACAAATACCTGGGCACAAAGACATAGAGTCCTGTAACATTTAAAATTGAACCCAAAGCTTATTATCATTGTTTGTGTTCAAATTTAAACCCCAACATGCAATATGTTTCTCATTTAAATGTGTGTCATAAAGATACCTAACATTTGTTGAACACTGACAGTCTATCAGGAACTCCAAGCACTAAATGTACTCTTATTATCTTTATAATATTTATAAATATACTATTTATAGTATAGCTGAGGAAATTTAGAAGACTCATACAGTCAGATATTGGCATATTTTGAGGAAGCAGTCTTTAAAAAAATCCAACTAATCAGCCAACACAGGACATACAAGCAGATAGGATAGTATGATTAAAGATGGATTGTAGAGAGGTACCTCTGAAGCCCTGTAGGTGAATATTCGTGGAGAGAAAGCACAGAGGTTCTTGGGTGGCACAAATAGTAGGAGGTAATTCAGATCTGAACAGTAGCAATAGTAAGAAAACAGAATAAAAGGCAGGTACAGAGGGTATCTAAAGTTGAGCTTGACATAATTCATTTATTTTGTGTTGAGAACAAAAGAAAATAGAATTCCACTTACCTATCTAATAAACTCTCCAACATTCTATTTTGTTTACTTTCACATCTACTCAAAAGGTAGTCAGGAAAGACAATGCATACAAATATATTAACATGCAGCTGCCGTTAGCACTCGAAAATTTTAATGTGAATTTTTCCCTATGATAAAGCTATAATTAACATATATGGCTGACTTAATTTGAAATGGATAACATTATTTACCTCCTTGATGCCTCCTTAGAGGCACAAAATCAAAATTCACGAGGGAAAGTATTGGAAGAATAAAGCAAGCACCATTTTTTCTCTGACTCTGAGGGAAAATGTGAGAATAATAATGTTAATGCTTTGGGAATAAGAGATAATTCACATTGAAATAATGAAAATGAAAGTAATTTTTAAAAATAAGCCTGCCATGGGGCACCTGGGTGGCTCAGTTGGTTAAGTGGCTGACCTTGGCTCAGGTCATGTTCTCATGGTTTGTGAGTTAGTCTCCTGCATTGGGTTCTGCACTGACAGCTCAGAGCCTGGAGTCTGCTTCAGATTCTGTATCTCCCTCTCTCTCTCTGCCCTCACCTACTCGTGCTGTCCTTCTCGCTCGCAAAAACTGAATAAACGTTAAAAAAATTTTATACTAAATAAAAGTAAAAATAAGACTGCCATGACTAAAATAAGGAAAAAAGATAAAGAACATGTCAAACAGACACTATACATCAATATCAAAAGTAAGGAAAAAAAGAAATTGCATGATACATATATATTGTATGATCTATCTATATCTATTATTTTTATTAAAGTATTGTTGACATACCATGATACATGGTTTTAGGTGAACATCATAGTGATTTGTTAAGTCTATACACTATGCTATGCTCTCTACAAGTGTAGTTACCATCTGTCTCCATACATCATTATTACAATGCCATTAATTATATTCCCTATGCTGTGCCTTTTATTCCCATGACTTATTCATTCCATAACTGGAAACCTATAACTCCTACTCACTTTCTCTCATTTTGCCCATCCCTCTATCAATCATCAATTTGTTCTCTGTACTTATGGGTCTTTTTCTGCTTTTTGTTTGTTTGTTTATTCATTTGTTTTGTTTTGTTTTTAGAATCCACATACAAATGAAATAAATACCATTTGTCCTTCCCTATCAGACTTATTTCACTTAGCGTAATAGCCTCTAGGTCTGTCCATGTTGCTGTGAATGGCAAGATCTCATTCTTTTTTATAGCTGAGTAGTATTTCATGGCATGTGTGTGTATATATTACTTTTGTTTTTAATTTTCTGAAGAACCTCCATACTATTTTTCAGAATGGCTGCCTCAATTTGCATTGTCACCAGAATGGCTGACTCAGTTTGCATTCTCACTAGCTGTGCACAAGTGTTCTTTTCCTCCACATTCCCACCAGCACTTATTTTTTCTCGTATTTTTGAGAAATCATCACAGGTATGAGGTGATATCTCGTTGCAGTTTTGATATACATTTCCTTGATGATTAGTGATGTTGAGAATTTTTTCATGCATCTGTTGGCCATCTGTATGTCTTCTTTGGAAAAACTATCTATTCAAGTCCTTTGACCAGTTTGTAATTGGATAATTTGTAGTTTTTTGGTGTTGAGCTCTATTAGTTCTTTATGTATTTTGGATATTATCAAATTTATCATTTGTGAATGTCTTCTTTCCTTCCCACAGTGTAGTCCCAGTAGTTTACTTTTGCTTTTGTTTCCCTTGCCTCAAGAAACATATCTAGAAAATGTTACTAAGACTGATGTCAAGGAAATAACTACCTATTTTTCTAGGATTTTTATGGTTTTATGTATCACATAAGTCTTTAATCCATTTTGAGTTTATTTTGTACATGGTGTAAGAAAGTTGTCTAGTTTCATTCTTTTGCATTTAGCTTTCCAGTTTTCTCAGCACCATTTGTTGAAGAGATTTGTCTCTTCTCCATTGTATAGTCTTGCCTCCTTTGTCATAGATTAATTAACCATATAAATGTGGGCTTCTTTCTGGGCTTTTTCTTCCGTTCCATTGATCTAGGTGTCTGTTTGGTGGCAAACGCTGTACTGTTTTGATTGCTGTGGCTTTGTCATATATCTTGAAATCTGGGATTATGGTACCTCCAGCTTCATTGGTCTTTCTCAAGATTGCTTTGGCTATTCAGAGTCTTTCGTGTCTCTATATAAATTTTAAGTATTATTTGTTCTAGTTATATGACAAATGTTGCATGACATTTTTGTTAATGATAAAAAACAGATTTAAATTCAGAACAGCCTTACTGTGGTCTATTTATATTCCCAGGCTTATCCTTCTCTTTAACTTAGTGTCCTATCAGTCTTTTATACCACAGCTTCATTCAACCGTATCAGAGAGTTCAGTTAAATTGGAAATTTTGGACAAGAGACCCAGGGAATGAAACATTTCTTTTTGTGCTGAATAAGGCATTTCCTCTAAGGAAATCAGATTTTATAAGTAGGTGGAACAGTGCTATTGCAATATATATTTTCCACAGGCAAGAAAAGGGAAATATAGGCATGTGTAACAAAAGATGATATACTGAATTCTTATTGTGTACTGGATAGTTTACATTTCTTTTCTCCATGGCCTTATAATTATCCATTGTACAGGTCAGAAAATTGGGGATGAAAGAAGTCATATACACAAGATCAAATTCCACTCTGCCTTCAGACTCCACATTTATACTATATCTATACCGTAGATATTTTATGCCTAATAAATGCTAAACTAAATATTAATGTTTAATAATTAGTATGTATGTTTAAGGACAATATTTTTCTTGACTAAAAACAGGTATGATATCATGAAAATATCTAAAGATATGTCTGTAGGCATTCAGGGCAATTACAAAGAGGAAAAAATTGAAACATTAACATTGTAGAAGATAGCTCATTCTCTACCTGCATCTGTGTTTTGCTTGTGTGTACTCTTTTTTAAAATAGTGTTGCATGTTTTTGAAAAAATTAAAATGCAAATAAATTCCCAGATGGTCATTGATATTTGCAAGTCTCTAGATATTCATTATACTTCAAATGGTAGAAAGATAATTAGTTTTGAAAGTATAAGTGGCAGGCTGAAAATTAGTATAATGTATATATTATAGGCCAAGTGAGAATAACTGCCCAGCTGCTTTATGACTGGTCTGGCTCCATTTTGATGGACAGATAAGTCCTGCATATATGCAGACTAAAAAGTAATTTAAGATTTAGATGATTTTTCTTTTAGGATTTAGATGATTTTTCAAAATATTTTTTCTTGAAAACTGAAAATTTTATTTAAAAATAGAGAAATTTTATTTTATTTTTGACTCAATGTAAATGTCTTTTGTATAATTATATTTTTGAATAACTTTTAAATCCCAAACAAATTGCAAAATAGTTTAACTTACAAAAATATTGCCATGGAACTTTCATACATTCTTCACCCAGATTACCTAGTTGATGATATTTTACCTCATTTATTTAATCATCACTTTTTTACTCACTGCATATAAATGTCAAGAATTCTGTAGGGTCTGGGGTGCCTGGGTGACTCAGTCAGTTAAGCTTCTGACTTCCACTCAGGACTTGATCTCAGGATTCATGAGTTGAAGCCCTGCATCAGGCTCTGTGCTGACAGCTCAGAGCCTGGAATCTGCTTCTGATTCTGCTTCTCCTTCTTTCTCACTCCCCTCCCCTCCCCTGCACTCTCTCTCTCTCTGTCTACAAAATATATAAAATAGTGAAAAAAAGAAGAATTATGAAGGACCTGAGATTTTATCCTGCTTGCAAATTAACAAGTTACCTTGGTACAGTCTCATAGACTCTGGAAGACGTCAAGAGACTTGAGTCAGACACTATTATTTATTAAAACCTTATTACTCAAGACAAAGCAGGCAGCATTAGCTTCATGCCTCCCATTGGTTCCTTTTGCTCAGTACAATGGGGATGATGATGAGGGTGATGAGAAGGCTGGCTGAGAGGGATGATACACACACAGTGGGTCTTTATTATGACTGAGTAATTGCAGACTTTGAAACATCTTCATCTTTTAAGAAGACTGCAACTACACCTGCCCAACCTTTACAATAGAGAGACACATTAACTTTGCTATCCTAGTCATAAAACAGACCTCTCTTCCCAGCAGAAGGAGACATTAGCTCTGTCTTTTAGTACTATTTGCCACACAAACATCCTGGCAAAGATGTGATGGCATAAAGTCTTTCTCAAGATACATAGAAATGCAAAGACCCATGGAGAATTATCTGTGACCACCTATTATCATTCTTTCTTTTTGAACCTTGGAAAATAGTTCCAAACATGATACCCCATCAGTCTTTAATACTACAGTGCATAATTTTCAAAAAGAAGATATTCTCCTATATAACCAGAGCACAACCATGCAAATCTAGAAATCAAAATTAATACAATCTTACAAGCAATATACAGATTCCACTCAAATTTTGCTAGTAGTCCGACAATGTTTATTTTCCCTTTCCAAATCTAATTGAGAACCACATATTGCACTTTCATGTCTGTTCATTCTTCTTCAGTCTGTAACATTTCCCCAGTCTTACACTGTCTTTCATGACCCAGACTCTTTTAAGAGATTTCCATCTGGAGGATTTCCCCTAATGTAGTTCTGTGCAATGTTTCCTCACATGTAGAACCAGTTCATAACTTTCTGGGAGAATATTGTACAACAATATTGTGGCTTTCAGTTCATCACATTATGGGAAAAGGGAATCTCATCCTCCACTGAGGCTATCCCTCTCTCATCCGCTGGCTACTTTGCAAAATTCTCCACAAATTTTCTCTTCTGAAAAGTCATGGTTTTTCCTTGTGTAACTTCTGAATATTTGGGGGTAAATTACTTTGAGTCTGCCTTAATAATCTATCATCAAATTTCCACCCCCCCCAACTTTATAACATTGATACTCCCTGCCTGAATCAACATCCACTATAATACGCTATTTTCTTTTTCTTTTTTAAATGATTTTATTTATTTTTCGGAGACAGAGAGAGACTGAGCATGAGTGAGGGAGGGGAATAGAGCAGGAAACACAGAATCTGAAGCAGGCTCCAGGCTCTGAGCTGTCTGCAGACATCCTGATGCAGAGCTTGAACTCAAGAACCGTGAGATTATGACCTGAGCTGAAGTTGGACACTTAAAGGACTGAGTCACCCAGGTGCCTCTAGGCTATTTTCTATTTCTCTCATTCTTCCCACATGCATTTTGATTGTAGCATAAGGATGGGATTTCTATTTATTTATAACTGTATGGACTCATGAATTATAATTTTATCCAATGTGATGTGAGCCATTACTATTGACACATTTCATGCACAAATTTCCCTAGATTTGGTAAGTAGGGGCCTCTTCAAACTTACTTACATCCTCTTTTGATGTCTCCATAAGTCTTTGAGAACTTTAATTTTTATCATGAACATGTATTCCAGTTTCATCTTCTACTTTCCCTGCTTGATATCAGTGATTCAGCTATTTTTTGAAGAGTCTCTGTTCTTTTTAGTAGATGTTATTTAGAGACCAAGATCTATACACTCGGTGTCCACGTTGCTACAGAGATATCCTAGACTCCAGGCCCTCTGGATGACAAAGCTAACTACATATAAATATACACATTTTTTATACATGCATTTATATCTATGTGTAAATCTGTAGAGATCTACTGACAACAATGCAATCAAGTCCAATCCAACACCTTGTGCCTTTTTACATTTTAAAATCCTTTCTTTGATAGTGAGATCCTAGATCCTAATATCTCAGTGTACTTATTTAGCTCATTCCCCTTAGATACACCAAATCTCCTGCCTATCTCACAGCCTCAACAACTGGTCATGCGACTGTCTCCTTGACTCCACTGCTTGCTCTGTCCTAGTGCCACCATCAACTCCTTAACATTCCACTTTTTCAGCCTCCACAGGTCCTTGGCTGCAAATTACCCTCCTTCATACTATGTATGTGGCCTTTTCATGGAAAGAGAGGGAAGAAAAAGAAATTTTCTTTTAATTGTTATTTAAATAACCTTTAGTTTTTACATTTGACTAGGTTAAATTTTGTACTTACACAAATGACATTTTGCAAAATAACCTAGAATCAATAAAATTGTTGGGGGGAGATAACATGCCACCCTACTTTGCCTGGAATTATTTTAATATCATTGTATGCAGATTATAGTATTAAGATATCTTTTTTTTTGAACTATGCCTGATGCCCCACAATTTTAGTCTTCAACTTTTGTTACGTTAGAGATGACATTCTGCTAAATCAATGAAATGCTGTTCAGTATAGTCCCAGTGGTATGGAGTTTCTGAGTAAAAGCAGAAACCAGTGACTTATCAGAAATAGTGTCTTTGAACCATGACAGGCCATCATATACCTTCAGCAGAACTGGGACAGCTGGGTCCCAAGAGTTGTAGATAAAACTCTGAGTAACTTAGATGCTATAAAAAAGTAAATGTTGGAAGTCCCTTGCTATCTTTTCAGGATTCCAATATGATTTTTCTAAGATATGTGAGTGAAAAGGAAGACTGCATCAGTTCTAAAATGAATGTGAATCTTTTATCAAACCTAAATCAACATGAATCAAAGCCTTAAAAAAGAAGGTATTCATAGAACACTGGTATTTAAAAGTGTTAATAGAGCACTAGTGAAATCCTTTGTAATTCAAATAATCTCTGGGAACATTTCCTATATTTAATGCCATCCTCACATATTCTCTTTCATGTTCTCTAGTATTTATTTATATAAATTAGTACATACAAAAGAGACAGGGATACAAGCTGGTCATTATTTTGTATATAATGACTCTTAATATTCTTCATGAGAATTTCCTTCATCTATAGATCTTTAATTCATTCTGTGTAATAAAATTATATCAACTACTGATGCTTACCATTAATTTTTTTGGTTATAGTTTACTCCAACAAATCAACCACTGGCCACTTCCTGTTGAAGACTGAATCCCTCTGTTTGATCCAAACAACACACATACAGGAACAAAACAAAACAAAACATGGATACAAGAAAGACTAAATTAAAGATGTAGAGAATGTTTCTGAACCAACAAATGTTTAGGAACGTATGTTTACCTTAAAGTAAAATAATGCTAATAAATATTAGATATTCAATAAATAGCTATTATTTCATGATGTGGATGGTGAAAATATGTTTTTGAGAGGGGAGATGTTCATTTGCTCTGCTACCTAGTAGATCTAGGCTATGTACTAATCTGCCCAGGCAAACAACATATAACTTCCTTAGTCAGTCAAAACCATGTTAGAAGCTAAGATTCTGGTATATATCTCAAGACTGAAGTTCCTTGAAGAAGTTCATGCAAAAAAGTAAATAAATATTGGCACTTTTCATATACTTAAGTAAATACTATTATTTTTCTATTCTTTTAGTGAGCTGTCATTTAAATAAAAATAAAAATGATAGTATAAGTAAGTCTTATCTTTTTAGATATTAATCCTGGAAAATACTCTAAAGTAGCATAATTAAACTTACAGGTCAAATAACTAAAAGGCCATTACTGCTGCTGTATATTTTAACCCAAGTGTTTGCCATTTATGCGGGCACTGTAAATCTGGGACTTAAGTAACTCAGTTCAGAATCCTCCCCTACCTTGCTTGATGTCATTTTCTCTTGGCTCTTCTTCACTGAATATTTTGGCCACATGGCTCACCTGCTTTTTTTTTTTTTAACTTAACCTGTTTGCCATTGTCTCTTTTGTTTTTATTTTTCTCATATATACCAAAAGACTTTGCCATTTTTCATGTGATTTATCTGGGAAAATGTTCAAAACTTTATATAGATCTGATTTTAGTCCTTCTTGTACCCAAGTTTTTTTGTTTTGTTTCGTTCCTGTATGTGTGATTTTTAGTCAAACAGAGGGACTCAGTCATCACAGGAAACAACCTCTGGTTGATATATCTGAGTAAAGTATAACCAAACAATTAATGGTAAACATCAATAGTTGATATAATTTTATTGCACAAAAAGATTCAAGGCTTGATAGCTGAAGAAAATGCTCTTGAAAAGTATTCAGGGTCATTATATACAGAATAATAATTAGCTTATATTCCTGTCTCTTTTGGTTATGTGTTAATTTATATATAAACAAATACTAGAGAGCATAAGGTAGAAGTTGTGAGAATGGCATTAAATATAGGACATATCCCCAGAGAATTTATGAAACATGTTTTGGAATTCTTAAATGCAAGGCAAATAAGGCAACTATTCTTCTAAACGGAAACTTGAGAACTGGCTAAGGAATCCCTGGGGTGAGCTAGGGAGTCAGTCCATTTCTAGATTCTGCAGTACTATAAAAATGATGTTGGTAAAGTTCGTCTAGCAGGCCGAAAAGTTCTTTCAATCATACAACCACCACCAGTCAGAATTGAGCTGAGTTATTGCAGTCAAATTGCCTTTGTGGCAGTATGTACTAGGCAGAAACAAACTGTACTGAGCCTGATTTCTTGGCTACATACTGTAATGATTTTTTTTCATCAGTATTACTGTCACTTTTGCTTTCCCTGAGAAAAACAGAGTTTCTGCTTTCCAATGGTTTAGAAAGCTTGGTCTACTACCAACACAGAATGAGATCTAAAACAATGTGAGAGTGCTTAATGGATAATTAAAAAGCCCTCCATTCCATATTAGTTATTTGTATGTGACTATTCTTAGAATTCAGTCTTAAGTGACAGATTAGAATGGAGTTAGGAAACTGATCTTTGTTCAAGGGGATTTAGTCATATGCAAGTGAAAAATAAATTATCTGAAAAGAACTTATGTGTAAATAAAAAACTCCACTGCTTACCTTTACACAGTTGTTCAGGATTTCAATAAAGTTATCAAAATTAGGGGCACTTGAGTGCCCAGTTGGTTGATCCTCTTAGTTTCAGCTCAGGTCATGATCCCAGGGTCTGGGGTCAAGCCCCATACTGGGATCTTCATTGAGGTGGAAACTGATTAAATTTCTCTTTCAATTTCCCTCTGCCCCTCCCACCCCCACTTGCACTGTCTCTCTCTTTCTAAAAATTTTTTTTAATTATCCAATTTAAAATAATGCAATATTTCAAGGACACTTTGTTAATTTCAATATTTTTTTTCAAATGCAATAAGGTTATACAGTGATTGCCTTTCCTGTGATGTATTAGTATTCTTGTATAGTCATTCATCTCCAAATGCTGCAGAGCACTAAGCTGGTTTGGTTCTTAGCACTGCAGATGTTTAAAACGGTATCTATGAAGTCATAATAGAGTAGATTTATATCCTCTCATTTTGACTGGTCATTGAAGGCAAGTATTTAAACTTCTTGTCCAAATAACTTAACATTTTTGAGCCCCAATACTTTGACCTCTCTGTCAAATTTTATAAAATTAAATGAGTTAAGGTCTGTAGTATATTGAACACATTTAAGATGATCAATAACTGGGGGTTCTTGTAAATATCATTATCACCATCATCATCGCATTAAAGTATCCTTTCTAACTATTCTGAAAGAGGCACCTGATTATCTTGGTTAAAAAACATGTTTACAGGGGCACCTGAGTGGCTCAGTCGGTTAAGCGTCCGACTTCGGCTCAGGTCATGATCTTACGGTTCATGGGTTCCAGCCCCGCGGTGGGCTCTGTGCTGACAGCTAGCTCAGAGCCTGGAGCCTGCTTCAGATTCTGTATCTCCCTCTCTTTCTGACCCTCCCCTGCTCACGCTGTGTGTGTGTGTCTTTCTCTCTCAGAAATAAATAAAAACATTAAAAAAATTTTAAAACACATGTTTACAAACTTATTTTTACCAGAATTAGTTAAATTCTAATGCTAACATTTATTAATCTAAATCCACTTTGCATTGTCAAATATGTATGCAATTCATCTTTATTTCCTGACCTAAGATGCTCTGGAGTAGCCACATTCATCAATAAAAAGCTATTATACAGGACAAGAATGGTGGGTGGAAGTCTGAAAATAGTTCATATAATTTTGTTTGCATCCATAAAGATGAAAGTGGAAAACTGCAAAACACATTTTATTACCTGATAAGCACCATGAAGTGTTTACCACTACTGTATATAAAAGTCATATTTTATTAGCACAGGTTAACAGAAGGGAGCAACATTTGCAGTATAACCAGAATTTGGATGTGTGTGGTCCCTCTTTGGGCACATATCCATAATATCATTTTAAAGCCCTTAGTGACTATGGAAAATCTATTCCCTTTGCTTATATTTGGTATACAGGCATTCATTCATGCAGAAAATACTTATGGAGAATCAACTATATATCAAACAAGTGATTAGATCATGGGTACCCATAGAAAGTATACATATTCCCTGATTTCCAAAAGCTCACAAGCTGAGGAGAAAGATTACTATCAGAATAACTATATTGGCTATAGCTAGATCACATGTATATCAATTCAAAGTGATTCTATCCATAGACCCCCCAAAAAAACACCCAAAAAACTAAAAACAAAAACAAAAACACTGCCTCTCTTTATGTGTCCGAGTAAATAATGGGCGGTGGGAGCGGTGGCAGTGTTTTAGAAAGGGCATTTTCTTTGATATGGTTTTGCATAGCGTGAATATGGAGAAATGGCCAGCAATGAAAGTAGAAAATGCTTTAACTGCAAACCTGGCTGTTTGGGCTTTATATTTTAGTTATGTAAAGTGATACAAAGATTTCTGAAAATCATTCATTCATGTATTTATTTATAATTATTCATTCAAAAATTATTTCCTGGATACTTAATAAGTTCCAGGCACTATCTCAATGCTAAAAATATAATGTTAAGCAAACATGCACACATTTGCTGCTCTCATAGAGTTTGAAATCTGATGGAAGAATCAGATATGAATTAAATAATCTTATAAACATATACATATGAAATAGAATTTAAAAAGAAGTACGTACTCTGATGGAAAGGAATGCTATGACAGCATACATCAGAATAAATAAATGGTGGAAGAAGTCAGGGAAGGTTTCTTAAGGAAATGAGCATTAAATTTAGATCTTAAGAGGAAGGACCCGAAGATGGGTGGAAACTGTTGATGGCAGAGTAATTTTAAGTAGTTGGATGGTACATAACTGGTTTGAGAAATCAAAGGCTTGAAGCCACACTGGTGTGGCTGGAGCACATGCCTTGATGAAAAGAGGCAATTTGGAATACAAATATTAAGTCCTCATAATTAATATCAAATATGTGTTTTTACCTTAAGGGAAATTATTATCAAAGAACTGAATAACGAATTATGTAAATAGTGAAGGAGAGAACCATACCCAGGTTTACTTTGTGATTTCTAACTAATGGCAAAGACTACATGATGCCATCATTTCCAAGGGACAGAATATTATGAAATGACAAGATATAGAAGGAAATAGAATGATATTGTTAAATAATCATTCTGATAGTAATGTAGACAATGTTTGGATCTGGGAAATAGTGAGCTAGGAAAGGATGATATTTGTAATGATAAAGATGTTTGTTTTCTTTTTTTTTTTCCTTTTTAGTCTTTTAAAAATGTGAATTATATTTAGTTGGAGTATAATTAACATACAATACATTAGGAATATAATAATATTTTTATATCAGACATATAATATACTGATTCAGCAATTATATACATTACTCAGCGCTCATTATGGTACGCTTACTTTAAATCCCCTTATCTGTGTCACCCATTCCCCTGACCACTTCCCCTCTGGCAACAACAAGTTTGTTTTCTGTATTTAAGAATTTGTCTCTTTGGGGGTGCCTGGGTGGTTCAGTCAGTGAAGCATCCGACTTTGGCTCTGTTCATTATCTCACTGCTCATGAGTTTGAGTCCTGTGTCGGGCTCTGTGGGGACAACATGGAGCCTGGAGCCTGCTTTGGATTCTGTCTCTTTCTCTCTCTAACCCTCCCCCGCTCATGCTCTGTCTCTCTTTCTCTCTCTCAAAAATAAGTAATGAGCGATAAAAAAAAGAATTGTCTTTTTTGTTTCTTAATCTCCACCTATGAGTGAAATTGTATGGTATTCGTCTTTCTCTGTCTGCTGTATTCACTTAGCATTATACCCTCTAGGTTTATACATGTTGTTGCAAATGACAAGATTACATTCTTTTATATGTATACACATACACATACCACCTCTTCTTTATGCATTCATCTAATTTATTTATTCATATTTTAATTCCAGTGTAGCTAACATACAGTGTTAAATTAATTTCAGTAGCAAAATATAGTGATTCAACAATTTCTTATATTACTCAGTGCTCATCAAGGTAAGTGTATTCTTTTTTTTGTTTTGCAAGGGAAACTAAGGAGTTATTATTTTTTATAGTTGCATTTTATTTTTTTATAGTTTATTGTCAAGTTGGTTTCCATATAACACCCAGTGCTCATCACAAGTGCCCTCCTCCATGCCTATCACCCATTTTCCCCTCTCCCCCATCCCCATCAACCCTAAGTTTGTTCTCAGTTTTTAAGAGTCTTTTATGGTTTGCCTCCCTCCCTCTCCTTAACTATTTTTCCCCTTCCCCTCCCCTATTGTCCTCTGTTAAGTTTCTTCTGTTCCACATATGAGTGAAAACATATGGTATCTGTCTTTCTCTGCCAGACTTATTTCAACACAAGTGTATTATTTATCCCCTTCATCAATTTTACCCATCCTGTGACACAAACCTCTTCTGGTGACCATCTGTTTGTTCTCCACAATTGAGTCTGTTTCTTAGTTTATTCGTTTTTCCCCCAATTGTTCATTTGTTTTGTTTCTTAGATTCCACAATGGGTGAAATCATATGATAAATCATATGAATTGCCTTTCTCTGACTGTTTTATTTCACTTAGCATTATACTCTCTAGATCCATTCATGTTCTTGCAAATGGCAATATTTCATTCTTTTTTATGACTGAATAATATTCCATTATATATATACACACACACAACATCTTCATTATTCACATATCAGTGATCATCTGGGCTGCTTCCATAATTTGACTATTGTAAATAATCCTGCAATAAACAGACATGCATATATCCTTTCAAATTAGTGTTTTTGTATTCTTTGGGTAATTACTCTGTAGTGTGATGACTGCATCAAAGGGTAGTTCCATTTTTAATTTTTTGTGGAACTTCTATACTGTTTTCTACAATGACTACACCAGTTTACATTCCTGCCAACAGTGCATGAAGGTTCCTTTTTCTCCACATCCTTGCCAATACTTGTTGCTTATTGTATTTTTTATTTTAGCCATTCTGATATGTGTCGTTATTTCATTGTGGTTTTCATCTACATTTTTCTATTGAGTGAAGTTAAGCATATTTTTAAGTGTAATTATTTATTTTGAGAGAGAGAGAGAAAGATAGAGAGGATGGTTGGGGGGAGGGGCAGGGAGAGAGGGAGTGAGATAGAATCTCAAGTGGTCAGTGCAGAGCCTAATGTGGAGCTTGAACTCACACTGTAAGATAATGACCCAAGCCAAAGTCAGACACTCAACCAACTGAACCATGCAGGTGCCCCAATATTTTCATGTCTGTTGGCCATCTGTATGTCTTCTTTGGAAAAATGTCTGTTCATGTCTTTAATTGGAATATTAAGTGTTTTTGGGATTTTTGGTTTGTATGTGTGTATGTGTGTATGTATGTGTTTGGTTTTTTGTTGTTGTTATTTTAGGGGGTGGGTTGTCTAAGTTCTTTAGATATTTTGGATATTAGCCCCTTAATTGACATGTCATTTACAAATATCTTATGCCATTGTCATTTTGTTTTGTTGGTGGTTTCCTTTACTGTGCAAAAGCTTTTTATTCTGATGTAGTCTCAATAGTTTATTTTTGCTTTTGTTTTCCTTGTCTGAAAGGACATATCTAGAAAGATGTTTCTATGGCCAATGGGAGAAAAGAAAAAAAAAACTACTGTTTGTTTTCTTCTAGGAGTTTTATTTATGGTTCGATGTCACATTTAGGTCTTTAAGTCATTTTGAGTTTATTTTTGTATATGGTGTAAGAAAGTGGTCCAGTTTCATTCTTTTGCATGTAACTGTACAGGATTCCCAGTGCCATTTGCTGAGGAGACTGTCTTTTCCCATTGTATATTTTCAACTTCTTTTCAATAGATTAATTGTCCATATAAGTGTGGGTTTATTTCTGGGATCTCTATTTTGTTCTATTGATCTGTGTGCCTGTTTTTATGTCAGTGCCATACTGTTTTGATTATTATAGTTTTGTAGTATAACTTGAAATCTGGAATTGTGATACCTGCAGTTTTGTTCTTCTTCCTCAAGATTGCTTTGGCTTTTGGGGACTTTTGTGGTTTCATACAAATTTTAGTGTTATTTGTTGTAGTTTTTGAAAAATACTGCTGGTATTTTGAGAGGGATTGCATTAAATCTGTAAATTGTATGAACATTTTGACAATATTGGTTCTACCAATCTATGTGCCCAATATTCTTCCAGTTGCTTATGTCTTTTTCAGTTTCTTTCATCAATGTTTTATTGTTTTTGGAGTACAGATCTTTTTTTTTTTTTCTTCATTAGGTCTTCTTCATTAAGTCAGCGGTGCCTGGATGGCTCAGTCAGTTAAGTGTCTGACTTCAGTTCAGGTCATGATCTCATGATTTGTGGGTTCGGCCCCCTATCAAACTCTGTGCTGACTGCCAGCTCAGAGTCTGGAACCTGCTTCAGATTCTGTGTCTCCCTCTCTCTCTGACCCTATCCTGCTCATGCTGTCTCTCTCTCTTTCCCAGAAATACATAAAACATTAAAAAAAAATTTTTAAGTGTAAACTCCCCCCACCCCCACCACACACACACATACAAACACACACACACACACACACACACACACAGGGATACATATCAGAAATTATGAAACCACATTACTAGTATAATAGGGTTGAACAAATTACATATATCAAAGTCAAGTTTCTCAATCTCAGAGTGCCAATTTGAAAATTAGGTAAAAATTTCCACATAAAAATGTAGGTAGGCTAAAATGAACTCTTCTATGCAATTATAATTGTAGGTATCAGTATAAGCTCATTTTGATATGTATGTGTATTTTTTTCAGATAGAAACTAAAAATATCTATCATCTGTCTATATCATCTTTCTCTCATAACAAAAAGCACATCAAGTATCTATATGCACACCAGATTTCTATATGCCATTCTTTAATAAAAGGAGTCAGGCTCCTTGGAGAAATGACTGATTCTAGAACTCCAGGAGAGAAAATACAAAATTAGTCTGGAGCATCTTATTATGCCAGAAATTGAGAAAATGCTTAAAAACAAAACAATAGAGGAATGACAGAGGGACATAGGAGCCAATCTGAAAGAACACTCCATAATCAAATCTGGAATAATCTGAGGAAATAGTAGCAGTAGTAGTAGGAGTAGTAATAGTGTTATAGTAGTAGTATTAGTAATAGTAGTAGTAGTAGTAATGGATTATTACTCAAGTATTAAAATAACACTCCATGCATCCATATTGACACAAATGATTGCCAAAACTTAAAAGTGAGGAAAAAAGGATGCATCATTCCTACTCAAGAATTTCAAATGATAGACTCCTCTTCTAGGAGGTAGAGCTTAATTCTCTTCCCCTTGAGTATGAACTAAACTTAGTAATTCTCTTCCAAAGGATAGAATATAAAATGGAAAAAAATGTTAACTTTAAATTGGAGAAAATTGTCAGATTTTCAATCAATATTAATATCACCAATGTTTTTATCATATAATATTCATTTCTTCTCAGATATTCTTTATCTGTATGATATTCCAAAACTTAATAACCCCAGTATAGTCATGAAAAAGCATCAAACAAATGCAAATTGAATTTTTTCAATTTTCAATTTTCAATTTAAAGTAAAAAATTACTTTTTAAAAAATTTCTGACCAAATCTCTTTAAAAGTGTCAAGGGCATGAAAAACAAGAAAATACTTAAAAATTGTCACAAAAAGGAATAGACTAAGAAGACATAATGAATAAATTCAATGTTGTATCCTGGATTGTATCTTTGAACAGAAAAAAATGATCTTAATAGAAAAAGTGGTAAAATCAGAATAAATTTTTAGTTTAGTTAATAGTGTTATACTAATATCAATTTATACTTTTGATAAGCATACCATGATTATATAATATATTAATAGTATAGTCAAGTTGAAGATCATACTATAACTCTGACCTGTCTTTGAAATTTTCTATAAATCTAAATTATTCCAAAATAAAAGTATGTTAAAAAAAACCTTGACACATAAATAGGACAATAAACTTACAATATATTCCTTCTGTTGTGATGCAGTAACACACATCACAACCTACACAATAGTCTACCAAAAAGTCTTATTTCACACATAAGAGAACAATAACAATGGCCTCTAATAATAAAGTAAAGTTACACTTGACACATTCTTCTAGATGACAGTTACAGGTTAAAAAAAAATAAAAGCCAATACCATGAACAATGCTATTGAATTTAAAGAAGGTGGGGGGTAATTTGTTTCCTAGTGTTGCTCGGACAAATTACCGTAAGTGGTTTAAAACAATGCAATTTGTCTTCTCCCAGTTATGTAGGCCAGAAGTCCAAAATCAAGGTGTCATCAGAGCCCTGCTTCCTTTGTAGGCTCTAGGGGAGAACCCTTCCTTGCCACCTATAGCATCTGCTGCTGGTTCCAGCTCGTTTGTTGTGGTAGAATCACTCCAGGCTTTGTCCCTGTCTTCACATAGCCTTCAACTTCATGTCTCTTCATCTCTGATGAGAATCTAGGATTTAGGGCCCACCTGGATAATTCAAGATTATCTCTTCTCTAAATGCTTAATTTAATTACATTTGAAAAGACTCTTCTATTCCCCAAATAAGGTCATATTCTTAGGTTCTGGGACATAGCATATCTTTTTGGAGCCACCACTTATCCTATTACTGGGGGAAACTAAAGACATTACATACTTAGGAGACATGGAAATTAAAAGCCCTGAGTTGGATTACAGAGGAAAAAACTTAAAGTGACACTAATGGAACAGTAGGAAACATTTTATATGGATTGTACCTATTATTATTTATTTTACTAATATTATATTTATTGGATATGATGATGATATATTCATTATATGGATGAATGCATTGGTTCTTAATGGTTACATTCAGATATATTTGAATTTGAAATGATGATTGCAACTTACTTTCAAATAGCAAAGAATTATTATCGAGGGGAGTGTGTGTGTCAAACAAAGGTGTAAGTAACGAGAGAGAATAATGAGTGAATATGGTAAAATGTTAACAATTTGGTAAATCTAATTAAAGAATTTAATCACTTTTATTTTATTCTTCTTCCAATTTTTGTAGATTAAAATTATTTTTAAATGAGGCATTAACAAAACAAAACAATAATACATTGGTGATTTTCTATCTGTTTTTTATCTTAGGGAAGAGAACTGTATGTAACTCAAGATTTAGAGGCAAATACTTCTTCCTCCACCATTAAAGCTTATGTAGTTAACACTACATGTAGTTAAAAGTTGACACTTTTGCCCTGTAAAATATATATTGTTTAAAATGATGTGAGATACATTTTTATTAAGCAAATAGTATTTTGATGGTGACTGACGTATTATGTGGGAAGATTTACAAAAGAATTTTAAGTGCAAAATATGAAGATTTATGTATTCACAGATGATCATGCACAGGATATAGAACTTATCAAAAAATGTTCACCTCCTTCTAATTTTGCCAACGATATATGACTTATTCATCTAAAATATTTTAGAATACAACAGATTACTAAATAAGGCTCATTTCCCAAAGTAGAAAAATAAATAGTTCTAGAGAAGCCCTGGATATATAGATTAGTGCTATTCACTCCTTAGATGTTTATAGCTGTTGTCCTATTTATTGGATGCTAAGCTACTAATGTAGTGAACAGTTAGAGTATTGCTATTTATGTCATTTGACTGTGTCACTTTTTCACATTCAAGGAATTTGCTGAATATTATTTCAATGCATGACTGCAGGTGCACTGACATGGGAATAAAAAGCAGTTATTGCTAACTGAAGCAGTGAATATGTTGTGTGTGTGTGTGTGTGTGTCCCCGTATGTGTCTGTGTGTGAAAGCATGGGTATGCTTTGGAATTTCTGGAACAATTTGGTTTTGATTTGTGAAGGTCACTAGTGAGTATATAGATCAAAAATTTGACTTGTTTTCGATAAGGGTCTTGATTAGTCAGTCAATAGTAAAGTACATTTCAGAGTACAATTCTAAAGGGCCTTGGAAACACTTCTTTTGGTAGTGTGAGTCAGAAACATACAATCCAAACCACAGAACAATTTTTTAAGTATGCTAACATCTACTTTATGAAAGAGTATAGAGAATTATGAATTATTTTTATTTCACAATGTACCTGACTAGTAATGACAAGTTATGGTTTTTTACTATTAAAGAGATTACTATTATGTTCCTTGCTGTGCTATAGCTCTTTATTGAGTCTAATAAAAATAAGTAAACTGAAATTCTTTAATGTTATCCAAGTAACAAGTACACTAGAGTGTACATAGCCAAATTAATGTTATCTAAGACACTAGAGAATTTATACATGTCACTTACTCATTTTTTCCTCTATTCATATCAATGTGATAGAACATGGTGATGCAGGGCACACATCCCCCTTAGAAGGACTTTTTGCTGCTGCTGCTGGGAGAGCCATCTGCAGATTTCTTTCAGCTACTTCCCATGCAGGGATTGTCTCAGCTGCCTTTCCACCATAAAGGAAAAAACACTTTAGTTTTTGAGTTCTCGGTTGGGCTAGCCAAAGACTTAGCAGAGCTTGTTTTGCAGCTCGGCTTCAATCCTGATCCCCAGCATTGCAAAACACACTGGTATTGGTTCCAAGGCACTTTTAATAAACATCTTATAAGCTGAACTATGTTCCAGAGTCAGCTTGTTGGAGAACCTAAATGTACAACAGCCAGTTGTATTTTTTTACTAATCTGAAATAATGGAGTCTCTATACCCACAAAAGCTATTCCAGTGTTTTTAAATATGTTTTTAAATAAATGATTGGGCTATCAATTTTAATTTTAAAGTTGTCTTAAACCCTACATCATATTATTTTAAACTATCTCATATGTGGTAACAGTTTATTTTTTCAAGATAGGGAGTTTTATTCCAGAATCAGTCTTTGCAATGCCAGATTTGGTATCACTTCATACTGTAATCTCAACATATCTAGGCAATGAGAGCTTTTGCACACAACCAAAAGGGAGTAACAGGACTAGAACTTACTTTTCCACTGAAAATGACCACAAAATAAAGGGGAAAAAACATAAAATTAAGAATCAGTGGTTTTTAAGACATCAGACTTCAGACATTGAAAGACAATGATTCCTGAAAGATGAGAAACAACAAAGAAGGTACTGCCTTGAAGATGTGTCCAGGCAAGGGGAACCTGGGTGGGACCAGGATGACTCTTATTAAAAAAAAAAAAAAAAAGGAAATTCATATGAACCTGTCGGGATATGCAAAATCATTATTTCACAAAATACAACATCATTTTCTGTAAAAATCTCCAGCTAACTAGAAATGAAGGGGAAATTCCTCAGCCTGGTAAGTATATTTAGGAAAAATCTACAGCTTAGAGCATACTTAATCATGACATTCTGAATTATACCCCCACCTTCACCAAGATCATGAATAATACAAGAGTTTCAGTACTCACCAGTTCTATTCAACATTCCACTAGAGGTTCTATTCACTGAAATAAGAAAAAAAGAAAAAATCCATTCAGATTGGAAATTAAGAAGTAAAACTATTATTATTTGCCAACCATATGGTCACCTATATAGAATATCCAATGGTATCTATAAAAAGCTTTTAGAATTAATAAATTTAATGTAAAAATTTAGTAAGCTTCCAGGATGCAATACCAATATTTTAAAAAATCATTTCTATATGCAGCAATAAACAATCAGAAGCTGAAATCTTAAAAATATCTTTTACAATATCATCAAGAAATATGGAGGACTTGGGAATACGTTTAATTAAATTTATAAAATAACTTTATGGAGACAAATTATTATTAAACTATTTTGTAAAAAGTAGCAAACTGATTCTAAAATTCATACAGCTATTCATACAGTTAGAATACCCAAAACAACTTTGAAAAAGAAGAATAAATTTAGAATGTTTATACTCTCTGACTTCCAGACTTATTATAAACCTATTCTAATCAAGACAATGTGGTAGTTGTATAAAAGTAGTCAAATAAATCAGTGAAATAGAATAGCAAGCTACAATACACCCACACAGATATGAATAGCTGATTTTTGACCAAAGTACAAAAGCAATTTCAACAAATAATGCTAAAACAATTGCATATCCATATGCCAAAAAATAAAAAAATAAACTGCAAACCTCTCACACTATATGCTGACATTAACTAAAAATAGGTTTTAAACTAAATGTAAGAGTTATACTGTAAGATTTCTAGAAGAAAATACTGGAATAAATTTTTGTTACCTTTGTGTAGGCAAATATCTAAGATACAGCACAAGTACACTCCATAAAGGACACACTGATAAATTGAACTTTATCAACATTAAAATTTTCTGCTATTCCAAAGACCCTGGTAGGAGAAGGAAAACACAAGTCATAGACTGGGAGGAAATATTTGAAAACTCACTATATGTAACACATTTGTATTCAGAAATTTAAATAACTATAGAAACTTAATATGAAGAAAACAAAACAACCCAATAAAAAATGGGCAATAGATTTTTAAAAATTCATTTGTTGTGAAGAGAGAGTTCCTTGAGTCAACCCAGTGCTATATAGAACACCATGACAGGGGATAAGGCATTCTTTAAGTACACAGTTAATAATTTTGCAGAAGCACTGCATGCAGGGGAAGCGAACTCTTATCCAGAGTGTCTATTGCAGGAAGGACAAAATGCTGACCCTTCCATGATAGAATCAGTATAACATAACCAACCTGCCACAAGATTACTAGCTGCTCACTCCAAACAATAGGATCATATTGGAGGCTCGGGGTGGGTCTCTGCTGTTAACAGATTGGGCATTTGTTAATGACTGTAGCCAAGTCAGGCTTGGTGACCAGAAGTCCATGTTGTTGACCCCATGCATAACCTCAATTCCTGCCACCATGGCCACTTTGTTCATGAACCTATTGGATAATGACAGAAGAGAACACATCATTCTATCCACTTGATATTAAAATCCTCCTCTGTTGAGTTGCCCTTTGGTGAGTAGTCACATGGAACACAAATATCTCCATGTTCTTGCCCATTCAGAGAACACTATCCATGTACTTCCCCAAATTTTTTGTCCCCCAACTCTTTATTATATCGCCATCCATATACCTGACCATTCAGGCAAACCATTGGCCATAGCCCTTGAATTAGTATGTAACTGCATACCTGGCCATTTCTTTTTCAATAAAAGTGCACTACTAAGTGAACTCTTGAAGTTCTTCCCACTAGGAATATTTCCCTTCACCACAGTCCTTGAAGGATATCCTTGAGAAGGGGCTATGGCGTAGCTATCCACTTTTGGTTAATGCCTGCATATTCTGTAGAACCATCTGCAAACCAGGCCCACATTCTTCTGTCAGATAATTAGAAGGGACGCCCCCATGAGACTGTAGGTGCAGGTTTGGAGAGTGAAGCTAATGTACCAAAAGTGGAGACCTTGGGCTTTTGGGCTACTTTTACATGTAACTCATTGTGCCTTCAGGACCTGTTTGAGTATAATCACAAATTTACAATTATATTTGATGAAGGAGTACTGTTGTGTACACTCAACTTTTTGGATTGGTGAGTCAGGCAACACCCAGTTCATGATAGATAGATCAGGTTGCTTGACAACTTGGTGATCTCTGGTTGAGTATTCACTCTCTACTAATGTCTAGTTGTAGGCAATGAACTGTTTCTCAAAAGGAGACAAGTTATCTGCAAGATGGAAGGGCTTTACTCCAAAATCCAAAGGGTTCTACCATAGGCTCTACAGACTGCCCTAAAGTGGAAGAATTAAAAAGTAGAACAAAAAGAGAAAATAACCCCAAAGAAATAAATATTTCTGTTTCTTCCAGCCTTTTATTGATGCTTATTTTGATCTGCTTATATTATTATTCTTATTTTTCAGCTTTATTGAGGTATAATTAACAAATAATTTTGTGCATATATCTAGGCGTGCAACATGATGATGATCTGATATAGGTATACTTTGTGAAATGATCACCACAGTCAGGTTGATTATTACATCCATCTCTTGAGGGGTGTGTGTGTGTGTGTGTGTGTGTGTGTGTGTGTGTGTGTTGAAAATGTTTAAGGTTTTCTCTCAACAAATTTAAAGTACACAAAACTAATATGAACTATCATTATCATGGTGTACATTAGGTCCCAGAGCTTATTCATCTTATAACTGAAGGCTTATATCCTCTGACTAGCATCTCTCTATCACCCAGAGTCCCTACTAACCACTTTACTACTCTGTTTCTATGAGGTCAATATTTTTTTAGAATCCACATATAAATGAGATCATACAGTACCTGTCTTTCTCTATCTGGCTAATTTAATTAAGCATAATGCCCTCTAGATTAGTCTGTATTCTTGCAAATGGCAGGATTCCCATGTTGATCATTATAGCTTTGAAATATAGTTTGAAATCAGGAGGTATAATGCTTCCAGCTTTTTCTTTTTTCTCAAGATTATTTTGTCTATTTGAGGTCTCTTTTGATATCATATATCTTTTAGCATCATATTTTATATTCCTTTGAAAAATGCCATGGAATTGTGATAGGGATTGCATTGAATCTGTAGGTTAAATTAGGCAATATATTGCATTGAATTTGCAGATTGCTTTAGGTAATACATATATTTTAACAATATTATTTTTTCCAATCCATGAACATAGGATCTTTTCACTTATTAGTGTCTGCCTCAATTTCTTTCATTAAAGTCTTATAGGTTTCACTGTAAAGGTGACTCACCGTCTTGGTTACATTTATTCTAAAATATTCTGTTGTTGCTGAGGTCCTTGAAAATGAAATTGCAGTTCTTTCTCTTTCTGATACTTTGTTGTTAACAGAAATGAAGTTTTTGCATAATGATTTTGCTTCCTGAGAGTTTACTGAAGTTCTTTATTGATTCCAATGCATTTTGGGCGGAGTCTTTAAGGTCTTCTATGTATAAAATCATGTCATCAACAGAGACAATTTTACTTTTCCCTTTCTGATTTGGATACATTTTATTTCTTTTTCTTGCCTATTCTTCTTCTGGACTTCAGTAGTATGTTGACAGATCCACATGCAAGGCATACCAGTACTTCCTGGTCTAGCTTCTGATGGAATTCATCACAGAATTGGTAGGATATGTGTCCCTTCAATGTCTTCAAGAGGCATAGCTGCTGTTCCCCTAGCTCCTGCTCCCTGCAGCAGTTATGCAGCACACCTTAGTGTTCTGGATGGGAAGAAAAGTAATTGGACCTCTTTGGCAGCATCCTGTATGCACAGCTGGAGAAACCATGTGTTCAATTGCATGCGCTTATTCTCCACTGTGGGAGAAATTGCCAGCCACGCAAGTTTCTCTTTGCACTGTGTTTTGCTGCCTTGGGGAAGAGTGACACAGGTAAAATAAAATCATTATTTTACCCAGCTTGTGTGTCTCTGATTTTTCTTTTCTCCAAGGGTGTGTTGGGACTTCTCTACTGGACTGTCAGCTTCTGCAAAGGGATTCTCTTCCATAGATGATATTCAAAATTGTGTTCTTTTGGAAGGAAGACGGTGAAAAACTCTAATTTTGCCATTTTGTTGCTGTCACTTCCTGTTTACATTTTTAAGTCATGGTATTTATGAATCGCTGCGTACTACTTTCCATTTAGCTTTAAATTATTTTCTTCATTTTTTTAATCTTTATTTTTGAGAGAGAGAGAGAAAGAGAGAGAGAGCACGAATGGGAAAGGAATAGAGAGAGAGTGAGATACAGGATTCGAAGCAGTTTCCAGGCTCTGAGCTGTCAGCACAGCGCCTGACACGGTGCTTGAACTCAAGAACCTGTGAGATCATGACCTGAGCAAAAGTCAGATGCTTAAGTGGCTGAGCCACCCTTTTTTATTCCAATTTTTAATAAATATGTCAATAGTAGCATATCATTCTTTATAAATGAATTTAAATATACTTACATTTTCACTCTTTTTGCCATCTAGATTGTTGCCATTTGTTTTTCTCTAAATTACATCCCTACAAAAATCATTAAAAGAGAAAAATGTCACCATATCAGCAACATTTTACCAGAATATATAGTTATCTTCTCAGATGAGCACTACAAACTTAAAAACAGACAAAAAATCCTAAAATTGAAATGATTAGGTTGGGGCGCCTGGGTGGCTCAGTCACTTGGGCGTCGGACTTCGGCTCAGGTCATGATCTCACGGTTCGGTGGGTTCTGGCCCCTCATTGGGCTCTGTGCTGACAGCTAGCTCAGAGCCTGGAGTCTGTTTCAGATTCTGTATCTTCTTCTCTCTCTGACCCTTCCCTGCTCACTCTCTCTCTTTTTCTTTCTTTCTTTCTTTCTCTCTCTCTCTGAAATAAATAAAACATTAAAAAAAAAAAAGAAGAAGAAATGATTAGGGGCATAGTATTCCATAGATGTACTTCTTCCCCATTGACTTCTACTTGGTTATGAGTTACAACTTCATTCAGCTATGATCATTTCTTAGGATCTGACCTGACTTCATTTGCTTTTTATTTTTTTAATTTGAGCATAGTTGACACACAGTGTTAGGTTAATTTCACGTGTACAACCCAGTGATTCAAATTTTCTATATGCTATCTATGCTAGTCACCAGTATAACTACTATGTGTCACCGTACAACAGTTATAATATCATTGACTATATTCCCTATGCTGTCTTTTTATTCCCATGATGTATTCATTCCATAACTGAAAGCCTCCATCTCCACTCCCCTTCACACATTTTGCGCATCTCTTCACCCCCACCCCTTCCCTCTGGCAACCATCAGTTTGTTCTCTGTATTTATAGACTGATGCTGCTTTTTGTTTGTTTATTAATTTATTTTGTTTATTAGACTCCACATATGAGTGAAATCACATGATACCATATCATTTGCTTTTGAGATGCTTAAAAGACAGTGAGGAAGAAATACCTCAGCAGAAAAAGTAAAAACAATTCTTAATGAAAAAAGTACCTAAATGATATAAATGTGGTCCACTGGTGAAAGGAAAGTTGAATGTTGAATAGCACTTTAGTATAGTTCTGAACTTATTTGAGGAAGATTTTTTGTTTGTTTGGTTTTGGTTTTGGTTTGTTTTACAGATGGTCCCCATGTATGCTAGGAATAGAAGAAATGAAAATTGGATACTTTTAAAAGTAAAAGAGACTCACATTATAAGAAAGAGTTTATGATGTGACAATACTGAAAGCAATTACTGAGAATTTCTGTAGAACCAGGTATGGATTTTCTTAAGAATGGCAGTTTAGTTTCTCTTTTGAAAACAAAACAAACAAAACAAAGACAACAAAACAAAAATAACATTTTCTACCTTAATGATCATGGTCATGGCTGTCTTAATACCAAGAATTTTCAAAAAATTGGAGCATTATTTAAAATAGAAAAATTATACACTTTTAACATATTTCTCCAATACTAGAATACCGTTGTAGGTATTTTTATAGCATCCAATCTACTGCATATACAGTATTTTTCAAACTATAAAATATTAGTCCAATGCTCTAAGAAGCTGTCCTTAAAATTTAAATAGACAGTGTTAGCATATATCTGTGATTGACTGGAATGCCATATCTTTAAGAAATATATATTTTATGACTATGGAATTCCAAAAAATATTTTAAATTTTGAGTTCCTGTTGAACTACAAATTATTTCCATGTTTGCTCCTAGTCATGTAAGCCTTCTTTAGCCCAGAAGAGAAACACTAGGAATGAAGAAATAACAGTTGATAGATCCAATCTAAATAAAAGAATGGTAACTGACCTGGATATATATAATATATATAGATATATTATATCTAGATCTAGATCTATTTTCCTCATATCTAAGTCAATATGTGCTAAATCTTAGATGTAGTTTTCCATGTATGTGTCCCCATTATTATAACAGTAAATTGAGAAAGAAAATTATATTTAACTCATGAATAGATGAGGAATCAAAGTATAGGAAATAATAGATGAATCAAACAGTAAAACTTCTAAAAGATTTTAAGTTTCATTTATCCATAATAATTTACTCAGAGATATAGAAACCATCAATCAAATAGAATAGAATGGAATGGAACAATTTCCTTAAGGTTAACTGTAGAGCAATTCAGGGGTTAGTTCTACCTCCTTAGAAGCATCAGAAGACCTTCCTTGGATCAACAATGTACTTCTTTAGCAAATCCTCTTCTATAGTTTATAACCAACACATTTTATTTCTTATTATTGTGCCTCCTTCCCTTCTCAGTGAACAACCAGTTGTTGATTAGGTTTATACATTTTTTGGGGGGGATATTGGGTATTTAGCAGCTTCCTCAGAATAATCATAGTAAAAGTTATCTTTGATCTCATCTAAGGTAGTCCTGTGTTAATATATATGACTTGTTTCTGTATGTATTCATTTCAATGATTTTTGAAGCTGTAGCCTAGCACCTTAATTGTAGTCTCACATGGATATTATGCTTGGGACCTGAGGCAACATATATCACAATATGTTAACTATTTATTGTCAAAATCATATGGGCATTAAAAAACCCAGCTGAGTAAGAAATCTTATAATTCAAACATGTGAAACCATACAAACATATATTCTAAATTAATAATCCATTAAACCAAAAACTTATTTTTGCATTTCTAATGAAACTGACATAAATTGATATAGTATTTGATGTGACATTATTTAGCTTACTGCTTTTTTTGTAATGTGCATTTCAATCAGTTGCTTAAAAGGTCATGTTTAATGTCACATTAGCACTTTCACAGAATGATTTATTTTTGTTTAGATTCAGTATGATCAGATAAAACTTTTTGGATGTTCATTCCAAATGGAACTTTTTAAAAGTTCCATTTAAGATTTTAGCATAGTTTCATTAATGTGTCCATCTTTATAACATAGTCTTTTTTGGCTTTCATATGCAAATTAATAGAATAATAGATATGAGTATACTTCTAGATGTCATAACTACAGTGTACCTTGAACAACATAGGTTTGAACTGTGCAGATCCACACATACATGATTTTTTTATTCTTCCTTAAGTTTTTTTTTATTTTTCTTTTTAAATTTAATGTTTATTTACTTTTGAAGGAGAGAGAGTGTGTGTGAGCATGAGCAGGGCAAGGGTAGAGAGAAGAAAATACAGAATCTGAAATAAGCTCCAGGCTCCAAGCTCTCAGCACAGAGTCCCATGCGGGGCTTGAACTCATGAACCATGAGATCATGACCTGAGCCAAAACTGGGTGCCCAATTGACTGAGCCACCCAGACACCCCAACATACATGATTTTTAAAGATAAATACAGTAGAGTAATATAACTGTATTTTCTCTTCCTATTGATTTTCTTAATAATGTTTGTTTTATATATCTTACTTTATTGTAAGAATGTAATATATGATATATTAACATAAAAACATAATACATATGGCATACAAAATATGTGTTAATAAACTCGTCATGTTACCAGTAAGGCTTCCAGTCAAAAGTAGGGTATTAGTAGTTCAGATTTTGGAGAGTCAGAAGTTATACACGGATTTTATACAGTATGGAGTGTCAGCACCCTGAGCTCCCTCATTATTCAAGGGTCAACTGTATATAATGATTCTAAACAGGAAACGTTATTCATATACTTTTCTTTTAAAGTAGCTTAAAATTAAGAAAATCTATTGAGTCAAAGGATCTTTTGAAGTTTTTTGAACATCTAAGTAACTCTCATTTCTTGACTCACCTTCTCATCCTACTAGCCAATAAATAGCTTCTTTCGACTTATTACCTGACAGCCTTATTGAGTCTTACTGAGCATGACCATATACATAAAGCCAGTTGTCTTTGTACTGTGCCATTGAAAACAACAATCCAGGACATTAGTGAATAAGGAAAGCATATATTATGGCAATAGTCCTTTTTTCTTTTGACAGTCTGTATCATTTCTTCTTTTTCATTGATGCAAAAACACCAATTTGACATTGATGAATGTTGACCTCTGCTAAGGATCCATGTAATTCAAGCCCAGAAAGAAATCACAAATTCTCAAATACAATTTGTACTTCTCATCTCCCAGGCCATGACAATTAGTTCAGAGTACTTGTACCTAAGAAATAGTCTTTGATCATTTCAGGGAGAAAAATATGTCCTGATCTTTTCAGATAGGAGAAATCTCTCTCTCTCTTCTCTTTCTCTCTCTTTTTTTTACTGACTGACATAAAAAAAAAATAGAAACATGTAGGTACCAAAGGTGCTGGTATACTTTTGATTTCTCAGGAAGGATTAGCTTTAAGTTGAAGAAAATACAGTAAAATACAGAAAAGAGAAGAAATAAAACATCAAATTGTGACGGTCAAAAATGTCTCTTTATGTTTTAGGCTAAGAATTCCTTGCTCAAAACTCACCAATGCATAACTGATTAAGTTCCCATTATCATAATAAAAATAAAAATACAATTAGGAAATTCTGGGAAATTTGTTTCTTACATTTTTTGCAAGTCTTACAAATTCTGTATCCACTATGTGTAATTTGGTGATGGAGTATGTATCTGTTTCCTGAATGGATAAGTTAGTAAATTAGTAGTGATTATTATTACTATTATTACTAATAATATTGGTAATAGTAAATTATTTGATACCTAATAATATCATATTGCATTGACATTAATATTTTCACCTGAATTTATAAAATATAAAGAATGTATATTTCTCATTATTTATATATATCCTCTACAGTACTTGTAGGAGAATTATACATATTGATAGAAGATGAAATATTATTGAATGTTTAGTGGATGATTATACTTATATTTTTTGTATAGAGATAAGAACATACTAATTATATTATGTATAATACATACTACCTTATAATGAAAACCACATAACTGTCAGACTAAATTTTACTTTCGTTTGTCATTTAATGTAGGAAAAAAAACTGTGGTGATATGGAAAGAATTGTTATCCTTTACACACACACACACACACACACACACACATATTTCATCATCCAGGAGATATTATTTTCTATAAATTCAAAGATTTAAATCAATTTTAAAACATCAAGAATTTAGGGACATTAAACTGCATTTTAAAAATATTTTAGACTGTTGTTTTAATGTTTTATTTATTTCTGAGAGAGAGAGAGAGAGAGAGAGAGAGAGAGACAGTGTGAGCAGGGGAGGGCTAGATAGAGAGGGAGTCACAGAATCTGAATCAGGCTCCAGGCTCTGAGCTGGCTGTCAGCACAAATCCCGACATGGGGCTTGAACCCACAATCTGTGAGATCATGACCTGAGCTGAAGTCGGACGCTTAACCGACTGAGCCACCCAGGCACCTCTGTTGCAATTGTTTCTATGCTATGAAATATAGTTTCACAAATTGCAAATAGACATCTATCTCTTTTGTTCTTTTTTGATTTGGGGCAAAATATTATTACTACCTAGCACTAGTATGCATTTCTAAGACCATACTTTCATACTAGTAATTTTACCAGTTTCTCCATGCATATACTATATTTTTATTCATCTTTTTAAAAAATTGTTTTTAATGTTTATTTATTTTTGAGAGACAGAGTGCTGGAGGGGGAGGGCCAGAGAGAGAGGGAGACAGAATCTGAAGAAGGCTTAAGGCTCTGAGTTGTCAGCACAGAGCCCAACATGGGGCTCGAACCCAGGATGTGTGAGATTATGACCTGAGCTTAAGCCTGGCACTTAACTGACTGAACCACCCAGGCACCCCATTATTAATTTATAACCAATCAATTTGCTTTGTTTGTTTTCCAAAGGAAGGTTTTCAGTTGAAAATCTGTATTACCTTTCCACTTAAATGACATAATGGCTGGGTATAAAAATTATGTATTATGTTTCATTATTTCCTATAATTGACTATTACCATGCTGAATCCTGAGGTTGTCTTATACTTTTCTCCTCGTGGGTTTTTTTTTTTTTTTTTTATATCTCTGGAAACTTTGTGATATTTAAAATTCAGTGATTAAGCAAGATGTCTATATCTGTATCTTTAGGTTCAGAGTTTCTTATTATAATGTGTATCCATTCAGCTTGTAAATCTTGCTCATTCATCTTCATCTGAACCACTATCTTCAAGCTTCTCTATACACACACTTATCTAGCTCAGTATTTTTTTTATTTCTCACTACTCTCCACATCATTTTATTACAGCCTCTGAAAATTGTCATGTAATTCCCATATCTATAAATTTACCCTGAAAGTTTCCTTCTCTCTTTCTTTTTCTCTCTTTCCTCAACTTTAACTTGTGTGTCGACCAGAGTTAATATCTGTCTCAAAGCTCTAGTGATTTTTGTGCCCCAAATCCTAGGCTTTTCTTGGTTTGGAAGAGACCTAACTTGCTCCTTATTGAAATTTTCATTTTTTCTTCTTTTATTTTTAAAAATCCCACATCTAGAAGTTTGTTTCATCAGATGATGTCATTGTCTGTACCTCTTTACTACTTCCAGTTATTATATTCCAGGTAATTTCTACCTTTTTATTTGGTCACTGTATACCTCTATTCTTTTATACCTTTTATCCTTCTAACTGAATTGGAAATGAAACAAAATCCCTAGACCCTTAATTTCTTGATCTCCTAAACTTTCAGCATCTTTTTAGCAACAATCTTAACTACTTACTTCATAAAACTCTGTTTTCTAAGTTTATTTATTTATTTTGAGAGAGAGAGAGAGAAAGACAAGGTAAATGGGGAATGGACAGCAAAACAGGGAGACAAGCTGACTCCTTGCATCCAGCACAGAGCTGAGCATAGAAACTGAACTACTAAAACTACAAGACTGAGCTGAAATCAAGAGTTGGACACCTAATGAAATGAGCCACCCATGTGCCCCCACAGGAAGTCTTACGGAATTCCAGAATCACCAGTTTAATCATTTAATCTTATTAGGAATTTCAAATTATTAACCTTATCATTTTCTACCTATTCATCATTTCATGCATGTCCTGTTTTCTTTCTTTATTAATTTTAGCTTCTGTGTTATACAAGATATTCAACTCTTACTCACACCCTTAGTGTCATCATCTTTCCCTCTATATGCCAAAACCCCAACCTTGGTTAACCTCCAAATTATGCTTATTTAATGTTGAGGCTGTACATGTAGAAGTAGATGTCACAAGAGAAAGATCACACAATTGTCTTCATGTTTCATTAAAAACAACAACTTTAAAGGACCTGAATGTGAGGCAGGAAACCATCAAAACCCTAGAAGAGAAAGCAGGAAAAAAGCTCCTTGACCTGAACTGCAGCAATTTCTTACATGACACATCCCAAAAGGCAAGGGAATCAAGAGCAAAAATGAACTACTGGGACCTCATCAAGATAAAAAGCTTCTGCACGGCAAAGGAAACAGTCAATAAAATTAATAGGCAACTGACTGAATGGGAAAAGACAGTTGCAAATGACATATCAGATAAAGGGCTAGTATCCAAAATCTATAAGGAACTCACCAAACTCCACACCCAAAAAACAAACAACCCAGTGAAGAAATGGGCAGAAGACATGAACAGACACTTCTCCAAAGAGGACATCCAGATGGCCAAAAGATACATGAAACAGTGCTCAACATCCCTCATCATCAGGGAAATACAAATCAAAACTATGCTGAGATGCCACTTCACACCAGTCAGAGTGGCTAAAATGAACAAATCAGGAGACTCTAGATGCTGGCAAGGATATGGAGAAATGGGCACCCTCCTACACTGTTGGTGGGAATGTAAACTGGTGCAGCCCCTCTGGAAAACACTATGGAGGCTCCTCAAAAATTTAATCATAGAACTCCCCTAGGACCCAGCAATAGCAATGCTAGGAATTTTCCCAAGGGATACAGGAGTGCTGATACATAGGGCTACATGTACCCTAATGTTCATAGCAGCACTATCAACAATAGCCAAAACATGGAAAGAATCTAAGTGTCCATCAACTGATGAATGGATCAATAAGATGTATATTTATACCATGGAATACTACATGGCAATGAGAAAGAATGAAATCTGACCATGTGTAGCAACATGGATGGAACTAGAGGGTGTTATGGTGAGTGAAATAAGGCAGGTAGAGAAAGACAAATACCATGTGTTTCACATATAGGTGGATTAGGAGGAAGTTAACAGAGGACGAAGTGGGAGAAAAAGGGGAAAAATAATTGGGGAAGGGAGGGAGTCAAACCATGAGACTCTTGAATGCTGAGAACAAACTGAGGGATGAGGGAGGGTGGGGGAGACCGGTAGGGGGGTGATGCGCATGGAGGAGGGCACTTGTGGGGATGAACACTGGGTGTTATATGGAAACCAACTTAACAATAAACTGTAGGAAAAACTCTGAATATGGCGGAGAAGTAAGGAGCTCCATACTTGCACTCGCGCCCATACATCACACAGAATAGATCTGAAGCCACTGGAAACCTTACGAAACCTGAGAGATTGGGAGAAAAAGGACGCAGAATCCACTGAGAAAGCCTTCTAACATGAGTGTGAACTGGGGAAGATAAAATCGGGCCGGGATGGAGACTCCAGGGTCGGAGGCAATCCCCTCTGTGGGGAGTGAGAGGGGAAAAAGAGAGAGTCCAAAACAGAAAAACCTCCGGTCAGGGAAAAAACCTCCTCTCTGGGCATAGAAACACCCTGCGCATCAAATACCTGCATGCCAGGTCCCCTCACGCCAATGGGTCCCGGAGGGGCTGAGTGCACAGACTGCTCCTTTGTGCTGTCCTGGCGGGCTGGACTTCTAGAGTAGTGGCGCGCTTGCCGCCATTGTCCTCCTGGCAGGCTTGGGTCCCTGGAAGAGCCGCGCGCGGACACCGGGCATCCATGCTCCTGGCTGGCAGGAACTCTAGAAGGAAGGCAAAGAGCTTAAAACTGGGAAATTTACCCGCGAGTTCGTGTTTCGGGTGACGAGCCATAGAGGGACCCGGTTTCCCTCACTCCAGCGGGCTCAGGCTCAGCGCACCCGGCAGGCAAGCCCCTGCCCATGGTCGCCAGCCCGACCCAGAGAAGGAAGCAGCAATTCTGACTCCACACCCAGAGCTCGGCAGGGGGCCTGGAATTGTCCCAAGGTGGTTGCCTGGGCAGCTGTGTCTAAGGCAATTTCAGCGGGGTGCACGGACTGGGATTCGGAGACTGGGTCTGGCCTGGGTTGAAGAGTACAACCAACTTTGGCTGCTCCCCCAGCACGGGGAGTTTACACGCCCAAAAAAGCAAGGTGCAGCGCTTGGTTCAAGAAGGGACTGGAGCGCCATCACTCTCTTCCCCACAACGACGAGGGCAGAAATCACACCTGATGCATTGGATCACACCACGCCCATCCCTGCTTGAGAGCTGCCCTCCTCCCTTTTTCTTTTTTTTTTTTCTCTTTTCATTCTTTTTTCCCCAGAACACTGACCTGATTAACTCTGGTCGCCAGCTTGCTTAAACAATCACAACTAGTCCATTCTGTAGATGTAAATTCTACAACTACCGACATTTTCATCTCTTTCTCTCAGGAGTAATTAGACTATATAGTCTCTCTGGATAATTCCAGCATCCTTCTCTCACCTATCCAACCATATTCTATGCTTTAGCTTTTTGAAAAAAGGGAATCTTATCTCTTCTGCCTGTTCATTCTATTTCCAATTTTGCCTCATCCTCGCCCTGTCTTCTCACTCTTTCTCTATGCTCTTCAACCAGCACTGCATACACACAGCTATTTAACTGTAGCTGGGAAATCCGGTTATATGCTTTAAACCAGTCGTTATCCATCGGTTTCCTTCTTTTTTCCTTTTCTTTTCTCCCTTTTGACCCTTTTATGTATGTTATACTCTCTATTATTTGCCCTCCCTCCTCCATCCTTACTCTTAACTTTTTCGTTTTCCCTCTCGGTTTGCATGTTAGTTGAATTACTCTGTGCGTTTGTGTGTTCCTGCTCCCTGTGTGTTTGTCTGTCTGTATTCTTTTCCAGGGCTACCTCAAGAAACAAGCTAGAGTACACAAGGTGGAGAGTCCCAAATATCACTACGAATAGGAAAATAAAATAACCAAGGACGCAACGAAAGAGACCAAGAGATACCATTCAAAAACACTCTCTGAAAGGATAGGCCCTGGACAATCATAGAGTCTTTTAGGATACAGCAGCACTCATAGGTGCAGAGAGCATAACAGGTCTTTAAAACTAACAAGAGCCAGAGAGGTAACTAAAATGACGAAACGAAAGAACTATCCTCCAAAGAAACTCCAAGAAGAAAAGAAAACTAATGAACTGCTCAAAAACAGATATAAGCAGCATAACTGTACAAGATTTTAGAATATAATGGTAAAATTAATAGCTGGGCTTGAAAAAAGCATATGGGACATCAAAGAAACTACGGCTACAAACAGAATAGAAAATAAAAATAGGCATGAAGAATTAAAAAATGAGATAAATGAGATACATAATAAATTAGAGACCTCCAATG